>NC_143142.1:85425000-85547500 GCF_059928025.1 Delphinapterus leucas
GTATGGCAGCAGCTCTGGTGTTTAGACAGAATTAGTATTTTAAATGGCCTCTCTCTAACAGAAAAACAAAGGCCATGTTTTGGCCCTTGTTTTTGTGTTTTTTTGTTTGTTCTGTTTTCATTTCTTTGAAAATTCTTTCAGTGCCAAACTGAGTAAAATATAGTACAAAAGCTGTGATTATACATCCAGCTTATAATTTGGTAACTAAAGGTACTTGCTGGGTAATTTCACTTAAAACTTTGGAATTTGCATAGCTGTGTGATTTAAGAATGTAAGGCTTGGGGAAAGTAGGTTAATAGACCCAGAAAATCTCTCAGTGATAGAAAGCTATTTATACATAGAAAGTGATATTAAAAATAACGTATTAAACTACTAAACCATATATCTTTACAGGTTAGAGATCGTGAGGCTGATACAAGAAATTAAATTTTACCTTACTGCATCTAGGATTGTTCATTTCTCTGGTCCACTAAATTAAGCACAAAGAATACTGGTTTCTTAAGAGAGAAACATGATATTAAACATTTGCTTTAACTGTTCATTTCCAGTAGATGGCTACAGTTCACTACCAAATGGAACTTATAATAGATTTTTTACAGTAACTAAATCAGAAGATGAAGGTTGAATTACTATAAATGAGTTGCCCTGTACATTTTTCTTATTTCATGTGCTTAGTCATCTAGTGTTGTTATTTTTTTAAAGAACGTCTTTTTAAAATGATTGAACAGTGGTATTTTCACTTTTTCCTCTTTGAGTAATGTATAGTAATGCCATTATTTATTTTCTTTAATCACAAATTATTTACTTTTAAAATTCTGTATTATGTGAGGAATACTAGTAATTATTGAATTATGTAAAAAAATGATACTATTATAAGAATCCTTATAAATTCCATAAGTTATTGCTTCCCTAAATTCAATCTTTTTATTTTTTAATTTATTTTAGCTTCTAAATTGAAGCACTTGAGTCATTTATCACTTGTATTGTCTAATTACTGACTTTCACTAAGTATTATTTCAAATGTAATACACACAAACATATGTACGTATGTTTTAAAAAATATGTTTTTTGTTAATCTGGATCCGCACCTAAATATTTTAAACATAATTTAATCAAGCTAAAATAATATAACTACAAGCTTACTATTTAGAAAAATATTTATTAGCTTATAAAATACTTAAAATCTGCATTACAATTGGACATGTCTCTGTCCACTAGGCTGTAGAAATAGCTTGTAAGCATATCACTGAGATGATAAGTATCATTATTGACCTTTCACCCTCATCCATAAATAGAACTGCAACATCTGAGTAAATGAGTCTGAATTTATTGTGGGGGGGGGCGCTTCAAGTGCAACAAAAATGTGGAAAAGACTGGGCTTTCCCCTCCCCTCAGGCCTACTGCCTGATTCTTGCATCTCCCTTCACTGAATGTTTGTTTTTCTTTGAGTTGTGTGTGTGTGTGTGTGCGCGCGCGCGCGCCAGCATGTGCATACACATACCTAATATCCATGTGATTTTATGTCCTGCAGGTTGGTTGAACCAAGCAGTTCAAGGTTTAGCTTTTTGTTTTAATTTTACACATGAAAGTATGGGTTTCATGTGATACTCTGAGATTGCAATTTTAGATCCTTTTTTTTAATCAATTGCCAATTTATATGGCTGGGCTACAACTATTTAATCTATTATTAATAAGCATTTTGCTCAGCTATACAAATTATAAAAATAATGCCAAGGTTCTAGGAGAATTTTTTTTCACGTTTAGAGTTTATATATAAATTTTACATTCTCCCTTGAAGACAAATGAATTATTTTTGTAGTTTTTCATTGATGCTTATGTATATATTTATCATTATAATAGGAGCCAATTAAGAAATGGGCCACAATAGTAACTAATTAAAAGAAATTTCAGTCACACATTTTGTCAAGGGATAGCTGGAATATTCAGATAAGTCTTTGTGATTCAAAAGGAATTAAATTTCACAACTTCAGTTAGGTTACTTTACATAAAAATAACGGATTTTTCCAAGACACTTAACATTTATATAAATGTGAGGGATTTTTTTGTATGCGGTTCATTTTTTATGGATGTGTGTTAGTGTTCATGTGCCTACATACATTTGCACACATATATGAACAATCCTTTATTTGTTAAAGACCTTAAAAGGACAAAAGATATTTGACCCCACCCTTAGACCATGTAATGTAAGTTTACAAAAGGATCGAGGAACACAGATTTTAATCATGCAAACAGTATTAGTCCTGTTCCCTCTGGTGTTTCAGACCTGGACACACTGATTGTATACTTTGATTCCTAAACTGTGGAGATGTATCAGATGCCCTCGGGAGCACCTGGCCAAGCTCAGAACATTTCACTGATTACAAGGGTAGTGCCTAGAGGGCAATTAAGGGACAGGGCAAGAGATAGACAGTAATGAGTCCCGGTAGCACCTTAATGAACCTCAGAAAGGGAAGCAGAGAGTTAGGTAGACTCGTGGCTCAAGAGAGAAATGTTGTTGAGTAATGTGGAGATTATTTACGAAGAATATGATTTCTGTATTTTGATACTTATATAATCAGAGGCAGATTTTTAAATCCTGCCGCTAAATGTATTTAACGTACTCTTTTAGATTGTTAATAATTTGAATTTTATTAATAAAACCTGTTGTCATTTTCTTATATTGCTTTTTAGTGTGCTGAAGTTTGAATTAAATGATATACTTGTTTTGAATGTACTATTTTAGTACATAATTTTCCTCACAATTGAGTTTGTAGTGCATTCTTCTTTTACCTGATATACAGTAATTTTATTCAAGTGTTGAACTAGCTTTTTTTATGTATCTGTGTAGACTTCCTGTTTGCTTATTCATTGTATTTCCTGAGTTGTTAATATCCACAGTGAAAAGCCAACTTTTCTTGATTAGTTCAAAAAAAGGATTATAACAAAATTTTGTATAGTGTATGTGATTCATACAAGAGCATTGGCTTGATTTAAAATCCAGTTTATTCCACTATTTCTGACTTGTATTTGTTGCTTAAAAAACACATTAGTAGCATAATACAGATACATTTCTGTGTGATTTCCTATTTGTCCATTTGCACTATTGTAGGCAAAAAAAAAAAAAAAAAAGAGAGAGTGAAAGGGAAAGCTGCTGTGAGCATGAGATTTGATGCGTAAACCTAGTTACTTACTAAGCACGGTCTCCTACAGCTGTGATGCTGTATACAGGTATTAATGTATGGGCTCTCCTACCTCATTGGTGTTTGCTCTGGGATATGTTCAGATGTACAGCTGAGCGAGAACTGCTGGGCTCCAAAGTGTTCACCTCCAGAGCACTTGGCTCTTGGCTTCCTGTGGTCGACATTGTGTGAATCACTGCTCATCCACCGCCCCGCAGCAGTCCTGCCCTTGCTCTGTGAATACTGTCCACAGACTGCTGGGGAGAGTCTGCAGTGCTGTTTCTTGCTTGACCACTAGGGGGAGGCAAGGGGTGTCCCTACAATTCCCCCTCACCTCTCCCTCCGCCCCCCCCCCGCCCCGTCTCAGCTGGGGTCTCCCTCCCCACCCCCCAGCCTTTCTCTTCTTGCCCTTCTTTTCTCTTTCCCTTCCCTTTCCTTTCCTTCCTCTTCTTTGTATGTAGAACTGAAAATATTACCATAACCTTACGTCCCGAACATCGCTGCAATATAAACGGCAGTTTGTCTTTATATTTTTTAAGTTGTTTAGTAAATGTCCTATATTTTTCCTAACTGCTATTTACATACCTAGAGGATGACAAGATTTTACAGTTTTAATGAGTAAAGAACTCTTAGAAAAATGTTACTACCTAGATGAATATTGAATTAAGTTTAAAACAATATAAAGGAAAAATGTATATAAAATATCCAATATGATTATTAGGAATGATGTGTGTAAAAGTAGCCATAAAATAATTATTTAGAAACGATTTCAACCTACTTTTGTTTTAATTAGAGTAACTCTGACATTGTGAATATTTCTGAATTGTGTCTTTCTAATTCAGATTCATTTAGGAGTGGCTGACTTGGGTTTATGTTACATGATAACTTGCTTGGAATGTTTTCCTTAAAACAGGTAGACATTTATCCAACTATGATAGTCATTAAGCTTGATCTTAACATCCATAAATAAACATTTTAGCTTTATCTAAAGAATAACTATTAACGTAAATTTTAGTAGGAATTGAAAACATCATGTATATATATGCTTTAAATTGTGTAGTTATATTATACATATAATATGTTTCACATTATTTTTATATCCATCTGGGGAAATTTGAGCACATGTTAATTTTTCTCCCCAGATTTGCATTCTGTGGGTATTTAAAGATCACAGATTTTGAAATAGCTAGAGAATGTAATACTTGTATGTTTTGGGCCTTATTTCTGATTTTATAATACATAATTTTTTTTTATCTTTTAAAGATTGGATTTTAATGACTTTTATTTTATCCTTGAGTATTCTTTTGTGTTTTATAAAATCAGCCCATTTCATTGTGCATTGAAAATGCTTAATGAACTTTGCTTAATATGCAGAGTTGATTAAGCACCATGTAGAATGTTAGTTATTACAGAATAAATGCATATAAAAATGTAGGTTTGTTTGTGAAATTGAGAAAAAAATTGTGAAATAAAAAAGATATGTTTTGTCTTTTAGTTAATTTTGAAATTGACGACTGTTAGCATTAGTTTTACTTAGCTAAAATTTATGGCTATATTTGTACATGTCTGAATATTTATTGTAAGAAGTTTATTTATATAATTGAATGGTAAAATCATCATTAACATTATCTTGAGAATGGTTCCAGAGCTATGGTTCATGGGTGTGTTTGAGAAACAAATAGATAAAACATTTATGAATCTATTAATGATGATATTTCTTGATGGCTTTCATAAGAAAGCACATAATTTGTGATGACCTCAAAAAAAACACGACAGCAAAACTTTTTGAGTTAGCGGCAAAGTGAATGGGGCAGGTTTTGCATTTTGAACAGAAATGTTATGAACTGTGATTGAATTTGTCGTGAAAGTGTGTCACTATTAATAAAAGTATTTAAGTACAAGTTTGCTGGGCTTTGTAGCCTTTTTAAGGTTAAGGATTGGTTAATGTGAAAAGTCACTTCTGTGCATTTGGTAGTACACAGAAAATGACAAATATATTTCTGTGCGTTTTGGATTATCATGCCATCTCTTATTTCAAACCCTTTTTGTCAGGACACCAGGCAAAACAATGATGCTTTGAGGACGTAATTAAAGATATTGTTCAAAGAACAACTTTCTGCATATTTGAATTATTACTGTCATCAAAGTCACACAAATATGGAAATATGATTGCCAGAAGCACATAAATCAGTGATCAGCATGGCCTCAAAATCCAATAAATATGTAGAGTTAAATACTTTAAAATGCAAATTGTGTCTGATGATTTGCATATGGTGGAGTTTAAAGGAAATTTGTTGCTTAACAACCTCTAAGGTAGCAGTTAGGGCTGTGGGTAAACATAGATTTTTTTATTCATCATTGGTCAAGTTGCAAGATTTGATAAATGATGGGAGACTGCTCTCCTTGGTTCAAATGACTGCAATCTTTACTGAATCCTAAAACTGCCTTGAAGTCATCTGAATAATTAAGAGTTAATTATTCTTCATCCATCTAGATCAGAAAAGGACAGATTTAGGGAAGGAATTTATAATTTTTGCCTCACGTCCTGTCATGTCGTAATGTGATAAACTAAACTGACTCCAAATAATATCTAGTGACCTTATAGTAATTATGCCTCACAAAACATTTTTGTTGCAGTTTTTTAATTGCTTACATTGATTCTGGAAACTACACATTAGGAGACTTATAAGTTTAATTGTCTCCAAAGAAAGCAATATAAAATTCATGTTCCATTACTATTATGTTTTAAGTTCATCACTGTGGATAGCATAGCATAAGTTTCCATGCATTCTTTTAGAAATAGCAAGCAGTGACTCCTAAAATATTATTAGAGCAGATTATAGACACACTGGGAAAAATTATTTTAAGAAGTTATGTTGAAAGGGCAATGAATCTTTCTTCACCTATTTTAATTTGAAGTATTAAAATAATAAACCTGTTAAAGAACTTCATTTTCTCATAATTAACGTAATGATGGAACAGCTACCTCGTGCCGATTTACCAGTAGTATATATTATTTTAAGAGGCTGAGAAAAGGCAATTGGAAGTTAAGAAATAAACTGTCTCATATCATTATCTGTTGAAAGCAGATGGCACAGAATTCAAGTGAAAAACCAGTGTCTACTTAGTGAATTTTTTACCAAACGATTTTCTTTGAGAATAGAGTGTTTTGTGAATGTTGACCGATCACAAGAAGAATTGTAATAAAGAAATCAATATGCATGATCCCTTTCCATGTAGTACAACAGGGTTACACTGTTAGGTTAAATACAGGCAGCATTCCTTTTCCGAAAATCAATTTGCTGTATAGCCTGCAACAGCCGGGCTCTTTGCACAGGGTCATTTGATGTTGTGCACACAGTAGATTCTGTATTGGCACCTTCAACTAGTATTGACTTCTAAAAGCTGTGAGCTTAGTAACCTGACTTCAAGAAGAAAGGGCAAGTCCCTTAATAATAAAAATAAGCTATTATTTCTTTTTTATATTTGACCACAAGCTAGTCATTTTTAAAAAGCCATTCCTTGGTTTTCATGTTTTAGTAGAAATGCCAAATGTGATTTTAGTGAGAAATATCATTTTCATATTCCCTAACTATATCTGTGTGTTTTCTGACCAAGTGTTTCCATATTCCCAAGTTATCTGCATTTCTCAAAAGCTCAGTTTTTAGGCTAAGCAGCAATTGTTGCTTATTTTGAAAGCGTAGAGTAAATTTGCAAAGATGAGATTATTTTATAGTTTCTTTGTCACTTGCCTCCATTTACAAACAAAACAAAAACTATATTAGGGAAGAAAAAATGTTTACTAAATATTCAGGTCTACTAAGTTGCTATATGTCATTGCTACTCGGCCAAAAATTTAAGGAAAGGGTGTAAAAATGTTTTATTCTTAGATCTTTTTACTCCTCACACTGAATTTGGCCCTTAAAATGCTTCGGTCATTTTTGATGTAGCTGTTTAATTTAAAAGTCCAACCCCCTCGTTAATGATTATATTTTTATGAAGTAGTTCTGCTTGCTTCTGACTCTATTTCTGCCCGCACAGTCGTATAGAACCTTAGAGCCACTCTGATCCCGACTTGCGTGTCCCTAGGCAGTGTCTGTGTTTAAATCATGAGGGTGAGTTTGTTTTTCTGTGTGATTGACTGGGATACAGCAAAGCACTACGTCCTTTAGTCTTTGCAGTTTTGTGAGTTGTGGTTAGTGTTCTCTGGTCCCTATTCATCATTGATTTTTGCAAAACCTTATCTGTGTGCTGCATGCTTCTCACATATGATTGTTCTTTGCTAATGAATATACACATTTCGATTATAACTGAGAGAGGGCTTTCAACCTGTTAATTTTTACCCCAGCTTTTTAGAGGAGTGGTAAGATCCATAAGATTAGGAGTGTAAAATAAGTAGATTAAGTATTATAAGTGATGTTTGCATTTTAATTAGTCTGTTATCATTATACTATCACTTGATGTTCATGGAATCATTATGCGATAATGGACGTTATAATGCAAGAACCGACTAATACACAAAATGCTTTTGGAGTGCAACATTAGGTTTGGAAAAGTTCATAAGCATAAGGAGAAATAAGTAGGTTTTGGTTAGGCTGTATATTTACGCATGTTTTAAATGTTTATAGAAAGCTCTAACATTTTAAAAATAAATCATCACTTATAAAACGAGTTTACTCTTTGAGAAAAACGTTCTTGTAATAGGCACAAAATTATCCAAACAATAGTGTAAACCAAGCCAGGCATAGCAGCAGACAGAAAAATGCATTCAACCAGTAGGATCATGGATTTGTTTGATTCAGATAATTGAAAGTGTTTCATACTATTATTGCAACTTGAAGGCTTGTTTAAGTGTCTAACTGTCACTCACTTTGGAAGGTGAAAAGTATTCAATTGTCACTCTGTCAGTCAATAGAGATGAGAACTGTCTGCCTAATGGATTTCTTTACATAGATGTCTGCATGGAGGTAGAAGCAAAATCAATGTGTTGTCATGTGCGAGTACGAGGCATCAAACTGCCAAGTGAATTGCAACTGTATTTCTGTAACATCTCCGTTCTTGGATTGTTTGTGGAAGGCAGAAGCTGTGCATATACAGGTCGTGAAATGCCTAGGTAGAAACATGCATTTGGGAAGAGCATTGTTTTGATATCACCTGTGCCCATGAAAATATCTGTTCAAACCTCTAAAAATCAATGCCGTTTAACATAAATTACAATGAATGGGGTTCTTTGTGTCATAATGGCATTGTACTTAGAAAGTTTCATTTTAGGTGCTTGTCACTAAGTAGTTCTTATTTACACGTATCACGTCTAAAACCAAATAATTATTTTGCATTGGAAGTTGCCTAAATTAGTGGTTCTTTTTTTTAGTAGAAGTTTTATCAACTTCTAGAATAAAGACATAAAACCTTATCAAATTGTTTGATGACAGAAACCTGGGAGGAGTAGATCAAAGAGTGGATGACCATTGTGATTTAAAATCGTTTCAAAAAATTGGGGGGTGGGCTAGAACTGAGGAAAGATTAACTATAAAGTCCTACCTTTACACTGAAAAAAAATCAAGTTATGTAAGAATGGAATATGAGTCCTGGCTTGACACAGCACACTATGCAATGGTAAACTGGGGGATTTAGCTGGTTACAAACTAAGCATTTAGGACAATATTTCAGAAATTTATAAAGATCTGCTGTATTTTGCCCTGTTCAGATAACACCCAAAGTAATTCAGCCAGTTCTTAGGGTGTTGTAGGCACTCTGGCTGACGAGAGACCCAGACACGCGAGGTGTCAGAAAGTAAGAAGACCTCCCTTCATGTGGTCAGTTGAGGGATGCTGGAGAAGATTTAGGGGATCGGGCAGAAGGGAAGCAGCAGGCACACCGTCATTGCTTCTTCGACTCTTTAAAGGTCATCGTAACCACGAAGAAGATGTCCTCTCGAGTCTGGAGGAAGCTGGAAGTTAGACTCAGGTGTCAGCAGTTCAACACAACAAGAACGTTCTAGCAATAAGGACATTACACCACAAAGTGTCAGCGAGTGGAAATGTTTGTGCAGCGGCTGGATTACCATGTTAACACGAAGTGCACAAGGCGGCCTGGTCCCGCTCGCTACTCAGAGACCGGGGAATCGCACAGACACGTAATGCGGTTTTTCTGTTCTACGTCAGGTTACAAACTGCATTTGTCCAATGAATAATATTTATCAAATAACAGTTAACAGTTATCACCACAGTCTCTGAAAAGGACATTTTCTTTTTTTTTTTTTTTCTTTTTTTTTTTTTGCAGTACGCGGGCCTCTCACTGTTGTGGCCTCTCCCGTTGTGGAGCACAGGCTCCGGACGCGCAGGCTCAGCGGCCATGGCTCACGGGCCCAGCCACTCTGCGGCATGTGGGATCTTCCTGGACCGGGGCATGAACCCGTGTCCCCTGCATTGGCAGGCGGACTCTCAACCACTGCGCTACCAGGGAAGCCCTGAAAAGGACATTTTCACATGCCAAAACCTCTACACATATTAAGTACTTTTAAAAAATGAGTTTTTAAATCTAGTAATTGATATTTTAAAAAACAAGAGTTAATAAATTGAGAAACTAGCCTTTAAAAAGGGCTGGTGTTGGGGAATGTCACCTTTTCTTCCCCTCTGCTGCCCCTCCCAGCCTGGGTCTCAGCCCCGGCGTTCCCATTCTCTTACTGAGGCTGCTGTGTCTCAGGCTCGAAGGTGACACGTGGCATCTTCCCCAGCTTTGTCTTCTTTGTCTGTGACCCATGCTCCTTTGTCCATTCCTGTGGATGCTTCAGGGGCTCATCCCCACACCGTTTCCCATCCTCTGCCCAAGCCCAGCTCCTCCCCACGTCTTGTCGCTTGCTCGTGTGTCTGCTCTGTAGCCTTTGCATGTGGTCCCTTTGCCTGTGGTCTAGCTCATGTCACTGTCATTGGTGGTTACTCAGATCAGTGCTTGCACTATGTCGATGCTTTCCTGAAGAAACTAAAGCACTTTTCTTTTGTGGATTACATTAATATCCAGTCAATTTTAATTGTCCCTCCAGTTTTCTATAGTACATTTAGCTTTGATGGCTAAATGAAAGTCATAGCCAGTCAGCTAATTTCCAGGTACAGTGCTTTTAATGATAGACAACTTATAGTAGTGATAACAACAACAGCCGTTAGTTTTATTGAACATTTTCAGTGTGCCATAGTATACTCATCTTTTACGTGTGTTATTGTATGTAATCCTTATGACAGCTGCATAAGGCAGGCATTATTATCTCTAAGTTAGAAAAATGGAAACCGAGACTTAGGTTAAGTGGCTTTAATCGGGTATGTGTGTACGTGGTTAGACCCCCAGGATACAGCTGATGGTGAATCTCATAAGTATCCGCATGTCAGATTGTCTTGGTAAGGCCCGTGAAATCCTTTTCTGCTCTATGGTAATAGGGTAAGTTCATTGGGAATACAGAATTCTCTGTAGTTGAAAATGATTGGGTATCCTGCAGAGTTCTGGGAAACTGTTTAAAGGTGCCATTTTTAATTTTAGGGAGTTAACGTTGCTATTGATAAAATTAAACCATGTTTTAAGTGCTTTAACCTGTGAAGGAAAGATTGTTTTCTTACATAGGACATATACTACTTTCACCATTTTATTTACTTAACTTCGAGAAATCCACAGAAGTATGCGTTTATCAAAATGCTTGCCCTATTCCTTATCTTCTTTGTTCCTGTTTTTTTGTAGCTGACTGATTTCATCAGAACTATAAAAGGAATAATTTCCATCTTCTGGGAGTTTTTACCTTAATGAATTGTTCTGTTGATCAGAGTTAGGTCTCAATGACCTCTGAAGTTTGGTGCATAAACCCAGTGCTTGGAGTTAGTTTATAAATTCCTATTCATCATTCCAAATTCCCCAAATGGCTTCTCTGATTTATTCAGATAATTCTTCTCGCTGCCCCCAAATGTAACCTCCTTGTTTTTAGTCAGCTGATACTTATTTAGCTCATTTTAAGTCCCTATCACTTACTGTAGATTTAGAATTCACAGATGGGACTTATATAAGAGATAGAAAATGTGATCTGTAAACTCTGGGTCATTAGACTTTGTTAATGCTTTTTTTTTCTTTTTCCCCCATGTTGTTTCCGTGGGGCATGAAGTTGCCTTTTTGTTCCTATGTACAGATGATTTCTTCAGGACTTTGCTGGAGAATCAGATCTTGAAAACTTTCCCATTTCATAGAATGTAGATGGACCTGTGTTGGTTTATCACGTTTCACTTGTTCATTTTAGTTCTGAACGTTCTGTCTGCTTGGGATATTAAAAAAAAACCTTTGGTCCCATGCAGGCTGCATGCCAGTGTGCATACCCTTTCTCCTTCTCTATGGTTGTTTCAGTCGCATCAGAAGCCCCCTCAGCATCTGGAATGCCCTGGCAGGAAGGAGCCAAGTATTCACTGTCCGTTTGTCCTCTTTTCCTACGTCCTATGCTGTTGATTCAGGCAGGTGACATCCTTACCCACCAGGAAGGCAGATGCCACCTGTCAGAAGCCTCCTGTGCACTTCTTGATGTGGTCCAGCCTCGCGTCTTCCTTGAGCCGATGGTGTGGCATCCAGTTTCTCAGGCTTTGGTCACCTTCGCCCAAGTGCACGTGGACGGAGCTTTGCCACAGGCCTGGGCCTTGGTGCTCCCAGGGAGCAGAGTGGATAGGGAAACACTCTTCCCTCCCCTCAGCTGCCTCCCCACCCCCCATCCTCACTTTCTCGGGTGGTTTGTGGATCCAGTGACCAGCCGTGGTGGAGGGCTTTCCCTCTTTCCCCTTTGCTCTTACTTCCCAACAAAATTCTTTGCACATAAGCTTTTTTCTCAGGCTCTGCTTTTCAGGGAATCCAGGCTAAGAGGCCAATGAAAACATCCATTATATGCATGGTCCTTACTAAGTGCTCAAGACTGGTCATGGAATGAAGGAATGGAGAACACCTACCCCAGGTTGCCTGCTTTCACTAGTCCTCCAGCTCCGTGTGCAGCTTGTATGCTTTGTCCACGGAGTGTGCTCGTCTCCTTGTTGTGCCGGCTGAGACCTGGACAAATCCCTCCTCTGTGCTTTATCCTCCCAGGTTAGCCTGGATAGAGTAGAATTTACAAAACACTCCTTAAGGGGAAAAGGAATGGAATAAAATGTTAAAGAATAATTAAAAATCTAAAATGATTGTGTAAATCTGAATTTTCTGAGGTGCAAACAGGGTTTTAAGATCATTTAATTTAGGAGGCCCATAAACTCTATGTCTTTTTGCTCAGAGTATAAGCAGAAGAAAAGAAAGGGTGAAGTTAATACTTATTGAGGGATGCCGGGTATTAGGATAGGCATTATCTCTTAAATTATCTCAGGTGTTCCCTGCATGGAGTCGTTGGCAGTAAATGAAGGCTCTGTCCTTTATCGGTGTTGTGGGAAGATGGCATAGGGATGGTGGATGAGTTTCCTGTTGCTGCTGAAACAGATTACCGCAGACTACATGGCTTTCGGCAGTGCTTACTGTTTTAACACTTCTGGAGGTCAGAATTCCAAAATCAGTTTCCCAAGGCTGAAATCAAGGTGTCAGGAGAGTTGGTTCCTTCTAGAGCCCTGTTAATCCATTTTTTTGCCTTCTCCAGCTTGTAGAAGCTGCTTCCATTCCTTGGCTGGTGGCCCCTTACTCTGTTTTCAAAGCCAGCAGAGTAACAGCTTCAAATTTTTCTGACTCTCCTTTCTCCCTCTTTTGCTTGTAAGGACTCTTGTGATGACACTGAGTCCACCCAGATGACCCACGGCAATAGCAAGATCCTTAATTTAATCACACCTGCGAAATTCCTTTTGCCCTGTAAGGTAAGATGCTGACAGGTTCTGGGGATTAGGAATCGGATAGAGGAGTGGGACCTCTATCCTGCTTACCTAGGCAGTGTATTGCTCACGTTTAGATTACCCATGCATTTCCTTGAGACCATACAAGGTCAGTAGGCATTTACTAGAGGGTGTGCTTTAGTATAAAAATCCTGAGGATTAAAAAAGACCTGTTTCACTGTAATTTAAATATCCTTGCATTTTATATTCACCTTTGTATCCGTGATTCATTGTTATTTACCTAAAGTTTTATAATAGCATACATAGGTAAATTGTTGGTTAGAACACATGGTTCCAAATATTTACATATGTCATCTATGCCCTCTGACCTACCATTTAAGGAAGCTATTAATGTATTCTAGGAAATATGTATTTATAATTTTAAAGGTGTAAGCAGTCCTCATAGAAGCTAACAGCTCTGTAACACATGGATTTAATGAGGAGCTAAGTATGAAATAATTGTAGAACTAAGTCTACAATTATTTCAAGTTGTAGTGCTTTGCCTTAGTTGTATGGGGATTCAGCTAACTTTTACATTTCTGGGGAATCTCAGACTTTTGTTTTAACCCTTCTATAAGTTCTGTCTTCACACACTCACCACTTCTTGATATATTCTTGCTTAGGTCCTCTGCCCCCCACTTCCCCGAGACAGTGGTGTGCTGGAGCTAGGTCAGAGTAGCTTGCACTGGCTAGTGAGAACTGGGTGTTAGAGAGTCAGGCGTTTTGTGACTTAGTTGATATACTCTTGGTAGCTTGAAATTGGGAGTGTTTACACCATGGAAATTGGCATACGCTAATAATCAGGTCCCCCTTGTGCTTCCCCTGAGAGCTGGTTTGCTCTTAGGCTTCTAAGACGAAAAATATGCAAAGAAACCCAAATTATTGAGTCCTGCTATGATCCTGCTCTGAGTTAGGCCAAGGTTATAAAGCGTTATGAAACAAACAAGAAAACAGTGTTTGGGGTTTTGCTGCTTGGCTTCATTGCTTCCCTGAGAGGTAAAACTATTCTTAGTGCATTATCAGTTGTCACTGTACTGTCAAACTCAGTGGTCACTATTCATTACAGTCGTCTAAAAATAACGTTTTTCTCGGCTTCTCTGACACCACAGTCTCCTGGTATGTTTTTTGGTTTTGTTTATTGTCTCACTTTCCGATCCTCACATACCCTCTGCCTGACTTGTAAGTTTGACTGCCCCTGCGCTTAGCTCCGGAATCTAGCCTTGTCCATCTGTACCAGGGATCAGTAAGCCTCGTCTGTAAAGGACCAGTTAGTAGGTGTGGACTTTGTAGTCCCCGTGGCCTCCATCACACCGCTGCAGCTTATAGCGCCAAAGCAGCCGCGGGCAACCTGTGAATGAATGAGAGTGCTGTGTCCTAGAAAACTGTTTCAGGCTGCATTTGGCCTGAGTGTTGTAGCTTGCCAACCTCTGATCCATACTTTCTTGTTGCATGATGCCCTTTAATACTATGGTTTTAAAAACCATCTCTGTGCCTATTCTCCAAGTTTATATAGCTAGCCTTGATTTTTTTCTTTGAGCACCAGACTCGTACATTTTATTGCTTATTTGAAATGTTCACTTGGATATTCTGAAGGCATCTCAAAGTTGGAATGGTCCAAATAGAGTCCTTTATTTGCTTCCTGGATGAACTGTCCTCCTGTTTCCTACCACTGTCCTCCTCACCAGCTACTCACTAACCACATTGGCTTTGAACTTGCCAAGCCTGTTTCTGCCTGGGGGCAGGGCTGTCTTTGTACTTGTTCATTTTTCTGCCTCTACTGCTCTTTGCTCAGCTCTTGTCGTGGCTGGCTGTTTGTTGATATTGGGGTGTGGGTTCAGTTGCCTTTTCCTAATTTTCTTCCTATTATCACTTACCTCAGAAGTATTGGGGCTTGGCCAAAAAGTGCGTTCGGGTCTTTCTGTAACAGTACGGAAAACTCCGAACGAACTTTTTGGCCAGCCCAATACTTTGTGTATCTATTTCCTTGTTTCTTCTCAGTCCCTTCCCACTTGACTGTAAGTTCCCTACAAGCAGGAACCATGTATATATTTGTATCTGCAGCCTTTTAAGTATTACCCTCCCACACTGGGGGCATTCACTAGCTTCATTTTAGTGAATAAATGTGTTTTCTCCCCTCCTTCAGTATTCTGAAATATCTGCTTAGTTTCTGCTAGATTCAGAATTCACTCACTACCTCTTAAGGCAGTCCACTCCATTTTTCATGATTACTTACGAAGTTTTTCCTCATAGAAGTTTGCTTCTTTGCATTTCTTGGTCATGTATCTTTTGTTGTGTACCCTTAAGAATCACACAGAGCAAGTATAATGCATCTTCCATGAGACGATCCTTTAAACAGTGGAAAGTGGTTATCACTCATTCTAGCCTGAACCTTGTCTCTTTCTGGATTTTCTGATTCTCTCAGTGGCCCTTCCCCTGACATGTTAATTTTCCCCTTTATGGTTTAACTCCCCCTAGCAGGTATTTGTTGTTTTTTGCCAGTGTCCTGGCTCCCAGCATTTTAGATGTGGTCTGATCCATGTGGGTGCCATTTCTCTTACTACATGTACAGAATAAGAGAGAACTTTTCACTCTTAAAGCTTTCGGACAAATCTTCCAACATAATATCTTTCTAATTTACGTTTTATGTGTGATATACAAGTCAGAAAATCAGGGGGGAAAAATGAAGGGAGTTTCTTAAGTCACCAAAGAATTCTCCTCAAAACTGACAAACACACAAATCCTTAGTAGTTAAAGAGAGTGAGAAATGCTTACTGTATTCAGTGTATTTTCTTTGACGATCAGGTATAATTCACTTTTTTTTGGGAAAAATATGCCAAGGAGTGATAGTTGAAGCTAGTTTATATGAAAGAAGGCTCAACGTCAAATTTACAACTTTGAGTAGATGCAGTATTATTCTTAGATTCATAGTTTTGGAAGGACTCTGAAGGCTCAAACCTGTAATTCTTAGTGTTTACCTTATCTCACTGGCCATTCTTTTTATTTCCAAAACTAACATTGAAAAAAAAGTTGAAATATAATAACATAATGGTATCTTAAGTTACATATACAAAAGCCAGATTATTTTTGCTCATTTGTTGTCAACACTGGAAATTTAAAATCTAAATACTCAGTAGTTTTCAGATAGTCATAGCATAAACATAATTTAAAAAAATTAAAAATCTTAACTTCCTTTCAAATTGACAGACATGCAGTGTGTCTTACATATTTAGCACTGTGCTTGACTCTGGAGATGAAAATGTGGAAAGACACTGTTCCTGGTCTTTTAGAGTTTACAGTATGGAAAACCTAGTTGAACCAATAATTCTAGTACTTTATAGGTGCTGTAATCAAAATGTACTTGAAGGGTTCTGACAACAGAGAGGAGGAGCAGGTCCATTTTGCTTTGGGTGAAGGGCTGGAGGAAGGCAGAGCAGCCGCTTCAGCAGAGATGACAGCACCTCTTATGTCCTTAGTCTTTGTTCCTTTTTTGTTTGTTTGCTTGTTTTTTGCTTATTTTTCTTCATTATTAAATGCATTCTAAATAAATCTAGTATGATCACTGGATATTTAAATTCTTAAATTTTCGTGTGTTTGGGATGTTGTGTCATAAACTCATTTGTATTATGTTATCTTTCATTATTAGATACATTCTGAGGAAACATGGATGGTATATAATATTATTGGAATGGCTTTAATATTCTCTAAAGATTCCCATCCTAAATAGAATCTTTTCATGGTCAAACAGGAATTGCCACTTTCCATGGTGAGAAATATCACTACCTTATATCTGAAATGCTTTGAAATTTCCTATTTTAAAACGTTGGCTTTTAAAAAAAATGAGATAGTAATCAGCTAATGACAGTCTCAGTGCTTTAGAGCCGTATCATTAACTAAAAAACACAAATATTCAAAAGGAGGTAAGTTGAATATATTCCAAGGATACAGAATGACCTTCCTTAAAGAAGAACCACACATAATCATCTCATTTGGTGAAAGTATTTCAACTTTTTTTAATATTGCTACACCCACCAAAAGAGGAAATTCATCTAAGATTGAGTCCCCCGTTATCCACACTGTGATTTCAGTTCTGAAAATAGTCTTCTCAAGCTTGTTATATCAGGGGTGGCAACACTAATGTTTTATGACAGAAGATGGAACAGGGTTGTAAACTGAAAAATACATTTCAATTGGTGGAAATCCTTGATTGTTTGGAGGTAGAGTCAAATGTGTTAAAGATGCTTAGATGTGACACTCAGCTTTACATAAAGCAAGTAACTACCCAAAGAGCCAATTGACCCAACTCTTCACTTTGAGAAGCGTGATCACAAAACAGGGGACTGATGAGGGTTCTGTGGATTTCATCAGAATAGGGTGCAAGTTCGTTCTTCGTTTTGCTACTGCATTCTTGTGGCATAGGGTGTTACTTTAGCTTCAAAGTAGTGTATCTACATCATTCTTTTTCTAAATGGGATAAATTGATCATTTTCTCCTTTTTAGTGTGGTCACATAGCTCTGGAATTACCTGGTTTGATGTTTCTAGCCTAGTGTGGTTTTGTAAGGTGCTTTAGGAAGCCTCAGAATAAAACTAGCTGATAACTGGAAATGATCAAAGCCTTTTTTTTTTTTTTCTTTTGTCAAAACTTACTGCAACTGAGAATTTGGTTATTATGATTCCATCTTGGACTCTAGCCAAGATGGTTTTCTTATTTGATGTAATGTAAGAACTTCGTAATGTTGTGAACCTACATACTGCAATGACTGAACTGTTTTTCTATCAAAAGTTCTGATTTTTTTTTTTTTTTTTGCTTACAGTTTAAACAAAATTTAGTCTTGTTTCTGATGGCATTTACTAGAAAAATCTCTTGTGGATTGGCTTAGTAAACGTCTGTGTTGACAGGAGCATTTTGCCACTGGATGGTCTGTGCTCTGACACTGCATTGTGCTGATGCCTGTGGTGTGGTGTGTGTGTGTGCGAGCACACACACTTGTGTTTGTAAGAAATGTATGGTGTGTTCTTTCTCAGATTTTTGAGTGGGTGGGCTCTGATATTTGTTTCTGCTTGCTGATTGGTTAGCTTTTGTTAGTGTGTCCTTGCTAAACTACTAGTTTGCTTTCTGAAGGTGTAATTGTAACCAGGTGTGTAAGGTCAGGGTAGAAAGCACTTTTATGGAGCTTTTGTTCTAATAGCATATAACAGATCACTGGAAATGTGAGTCATCAGCGCAAGGCACGTTATAAAGCAAAAGGTGGAGAAATGTACAGCATTGCAAATTTTGCAGGGTGAAAATATTGTTGTCAGAAACTTAAGTTTTTGATTTAGTTTATTCTTTTATAATTTTTTTGTAATTAGGAATATCTTGTATGGTTTATAGGATTCCATTTCTTTTTTCAGAGATGTAGGATTATTTTGGAACAACTAACTATTAGATCTGGTATTAAACTTTAAAACTAACATTAGGTGTCACTTGCTGTGTGGTGGTTTGTGTTTGGTTTCTTTGACTAAACAGTATCAGGAAGATTTGAAGTTTTTTTTTTTTCCGCCAGAGAGCACTTATATCGGAATTTTTAGATGACTGTGAAGCTTTTTATTCTCTCTTGTACTGTTCTTATTTTAAAGCCAAGTCTGACAGTGGGCTGTTTGCTTTGTCTCCCTTGTGTGAATGAATGAGTTATGTTTGTAGAACATACAAACTATTTTTTACTTGAATACAGCATTTATGATTTATGGCCAACATATAGCCCTGATTTTCTATTGAGAATGATCCTTGTTGTCTTTGTATACTAACTCAGTGCAGAAGCACTTGTCTATTTTGAGCTAAACCAGACCTCTTGTAAAAAGAATCAAATTATTTCATCATGTTGAAAATGAAAAGCTATAATTACTTGTAATTAGGCTTCAGAATTTTTGAAAATTGAGGAATTCTTTTCCAGAGGCTTAAGATCACTCCAAATCAGTGCCTTTGGAAAATAGGAAATAATTTTCTGTTCAATTTGAAATTGATTTAATTTATGCCTTTGACAGCTATTTTGCTTTGATATTTTTGTAGTGGAAATCATAGAACTGCGGTGATTAGTGCTGTAATGTTTTCTGTGATATCATACACTAGTTTGTTCAAAACTTGGTCTCCTGCTTTTAGCAAGTTTCTGTAAAATCTGGATTATGAAAGATGCTGAATAATTATTTTTGAGCCCCACGTCTTAATAGTGCATGAGGCGTTTCGTAGATGTTGTCAGAGGTTTCTAAATTTTCCCAAAGGGAGAATTGAGGGCTGTTTTTTTCTAGAGTAACAGATTCTTTCCCCAAGATATCGGGAAATCTGTGTATACTTTTGTAATTTGTATTTTAAAAGAACCTTAAGATAAAGCATTCTTTCTCTATATATTAATTTCTAAGGTTAAATTTTGAAAGTTAAATATGACAAATAACTTTTTATTACCGTCTTATTAATTCTTAGGATATATCTAAAAAGAGGAGTACTTAATATTTTATATTAAAGTGCTCTGGATAAATTTTAGTGATTTCATGTCTACTGCCTGGTATTCCTGAACAACCCAATCGCTTTCAATTTTTAAAACACTTAAAGCTGGGAAGGAATTTTGTTCTCCAAAGAGAGTTTTCTTGAGAATCTCCATATCGTAAAGTTGAATATTTTATTGTAAACTGAATCATTTTTGCATAATGTTTGAAAAATAACAAAGAATTTGAATGGGCTAAGCACAGTTCCATGAAACACAGTTCATGGAAACTACAAGAAGCTTATGTTGGGTGATAAAGGCTGCTTCTTTGTTTAATGAGTTATCTTACAGTGAGTTCCAACTTTAATCATCTGATAATTTACCTTTTGAAACTTTCTAAGAAATCTCCCACCAACATATGAGAACTCAACAGGCGGTATTTCTTCTTGTCATCTTTATGGCCTTTGGAGCATACATGCTTGTCTGTAAATCTACATTTCCTTGGCCAGTTCATTTAATTGAAATGTTGAAGAAAACCGACCACTTTAAACATATTCATTGTTTTGTTTTGTTTTGTTTTTTAATATAAAGACAACATGGCACAAGTCATATACTTTTCATTGTAAAAGTAAACTTGCCATAGCTGTAGAATTTTTTCTTGCTGTTCTTCTTTTCTTCAAAGTAGGCATTTGTAATAGAATAAGTCACAGTTGTGATGGTAGCAGAAAGATTATTATTGTTGTTAAAACTGTTATCTTGGGCTTCCCTGGTGGCGCGGTGGTTGAGAGTCTGCCTGCCGATGCAGGGGACACGGGTTCATGCCCCGGTCCAGGAAGATCCCACGTGCCGCGGAGCGGCTGGGCCCGTGAGCCATGGCCGCTGAGCCTGTGCTTCTGGAGCCTGTGCTCCGCAACGGGAGAGGCCACAGCAGTGAGAAGCCCACGTACCGGAAAAAAAAAAAAATTTGTTGTCTTTTTTCAAGGAATATGAGGTATAACATATTCTGATATTATGGCTTTAGTAGGAGGAATTCAGAATTGATAAGTCTTAATTGTGGGTATTTAAAAAACCCATATAAAGAGGACCAGCTCTACCTTCAAAATATATTCAGAGTCCCCCTTCTCCCTGCCATCTGTAGTGGGACCCCTGGGTCCGGCACTGTCATTTTCCAAGATTATTGCAGCGCTCTCTCATAGGTCTCCCACTTTGTTGCTGACCTTCTGTGATCCATTCTCAACACTGAGGCCGTCTTGATCCTTTGAAAACGCACGCAGGCTGTGCCACTCCTCTGCTCAGCACATCGTGTTGGTTCCCATTTTCACGCTGAGTCAAAGCTGAAGTCCTCCTCCCAGTGCTCTCCAGGGCCCTCCGTCATCTGGGTCCCCACTGCCTCTCTGGCCATGTCTCCCCTCAGCCCACCTCACTCTGCTCTAGCCACGCCGGCTTGGCTTCCGTCTTGGATGTGCAGAGCGGGCTGTCTCCTTAGGTTTTCTGCTGTTGACACTCCCAGGAACGTCCTTCCTCTGTGTAACTGCTGGGCTGACGCCCTCACCTCCTCAGTGCTCTCTGCCCTGACTCTGGCCGCCTTGCTTAGTACCTCAGCCTGCCCTCTTCTTAGGGCTCCTATTTCCCTGCTCCTCTTCTGCTCCCCCATAGCACCAATCACATTTTAACTTACTATATGTTATTTATTTGCACTCTTTGTTTGTTATGTTTTATCATCTAGTTCCTCTTAGGGCAAGAATGTTTGTTCTCTGGTTTCCAAAAGCATCTTGAAAAGTGTGTGGTACCTAATAGGCACTTCATAAGTAAAAATCCATTTTAAATATTTTAGTCCAGTGGGTCACATAGATATGGGTGCAGTGTAAGTGACGAGCCAGCCTTCTAATCACTGTGTGACTCTCTTTTTTTTTTTTTTTTTTAACATCTTTATTGGAGTATAATTGCTTTACAATGGTGTGTTAGTTTCTGCTTTATAACAAAGTGAATCAGTTATACATATACACATGTTCCCATATGTCTTCCCTCTTGCATCTCCCTTCCTCCCACTCTCCCTATCCCACCCCTCCAGGCTGTCACAAAGCACCGAGCTAATATCCCTGTACCATGCAGCTGCTTCCCACTAGCTATCTACCTTACGTTTGTTAGTGTGTATATGTCCATGACTCTCTCTCGCCCTGTCATAGCTCACCCTTCCCCCTCCCCATATCCTCAAGTCCGTTCTCCAGTAGGTCTGCGTCTTTATTCCTGTCTTACCCCTAGGTTCTTCATGACATTTTTTTTTTCTTAAATTCCATATATATGTGTTAGCATACGGTATTTGTCTTTTTCTTTCTGACTTACTTCACTCTGTATGACAGACTCTAGGTCTATCCATCTCATTACAAATAGCTCAATTTCGTTTCTTTTTAAGGCTGAGTAATATTCCATTGTATATATGTGCCACATCTTCTTTATCCATTCATCCGATGATGGGCACTTAGGTTGTTTCCATCTCCGGGCTATTGTAAATAGAGCTGCAATGAACATTTTGGTACATGACTCTTTTTGAATTTTGGTTTTCTCAGGGTATATGCCCAGTAGTGGGATTGCTGGGTCATATGGTAATTCTATTTGTAGTTTTTTAAGGAACCTCCATACTGTTCTCCATAGTGGCTGAACCAATTCACATTCCTACCAGCAGTGCAAGAGTGTTCCCTTTTCTCCACACCCTCTCCAGCATTTATCGTTTCTAGATTTTTTGATGATGGCCATTCTGACTGGTGTGAGATGATATCTCATTGTAGTTTTGATTTGCATTTCTCTAATGATTAATGATGTTGAGCATTCTTTCATGTGTTTGTCGGCATTCTGTATATCTTCTTTGGAGAAATGTCTGTGTGACTCTCTTGAGCTTCCTTTGCATTTTTAAATTTCGGCATTTTTTAGAATTCTAACTTTGGTTCCTCTTCCACCTTTATGTCACTGAACTTTCTGGGCAATATGGGTACAGAACTCTCCCTTAATATCCTTTGGTCTCCTCCAAATTAATATGTAAACCAAAACCAGTATCAGATTCTCTCAGATCTTTGTCTTCTGTGATTCCCAGTTTATACCAGTGTGTGATCTACTCACTCAAGGTGGAAACTTTGTGAACCCCTGGGACTGCCTGGGACTGCTCTGGTCACCCCCAGTACGAGGTCCTGTCTGCCTGTGTTCTCTGTGAACCCTTCATCATGTCCATGACCTTCCCTTTCCCCAAGCTCAGGTCTTGACTGTCCTTTCCTGGCCTATTCCAGTTGCTTCCTGTCTTTTCCTTCGTTCTCTCCGTGATCCAGTCTGTTCACTGCCTTATTGCAAGATGTAAACCCATAACTGATTCTGTCTCCTTTTTATATAAAAATCTGTGATGCTCTTCATTACTTGTAAAGTTAAAAAAATTAACATGGAGTTGTCTGGACACCATCTAGTACCAACCCTTGAGTGAAAAGAATGTAAACCATTGTTTCTACAGCGGTTGTCATGTTGTTACAGGTAATTAGTGAAAGAAGGGCTCCAAGAAAAAATAAGTTTGGAAGATGATGGGTTAAACAAAGTTACAAGTTCTTTATCTTAGACATTTTAATGCTCTGACTTGCAATGTCAGTTGTTAAGAAAGTGATGATTTTTTACACATTCTATATCATGTAGAGTATGTAATGTGCAAAATATTTTATTTAACAAATAATTATTGAGTGTGAGGTGCTAGTACTATTGGAGATGCTGAGGATTCAAGAGTAAACAAGAAGGGCAAAAGCATTGGCTCTTACAGAATTTACAATCTACTGGGACATATAGGCAGCAAAAGGAGAATATGCGATAAGGTAGTGTATGGAATGGTGCTGTGTGCTAAGGAGGGGAGAATGTAGTACAAGGAAGGGAGATAGGAGGTGCTGGGGAGGGCTGGCTGGGGAAGGAGCAGAGGGTTATGAAGAAAGCATTTGTTGGAACGCTGACATCTGAGTAAGGAGATTCATTGTATTATTCAGGAATCGTTTTAGAAGTCAGGTAGAAAGAGTGTGTTACGTGTGTTTTTTTTTTACCTCAGGCAAGATTGTGGCATTATATGAGGTATTAAACAGAAAGATAATTCAAGCCACTATTAAAGTAATATCTATATGTCTCTTTGTAAATTAGTGCTAATGGTCAGTATAACTCAGACTGTTTCAGATTTGGAATGTAACTTGCACTCATTTATTACAAAGTCAATACTCAGCTTAAAAGTTAAAAAGATTAGTAATTATAAGGTTTTCAAAGAAAAGCACTAATGTTATGCCCCACCTAACATCATACGGTTTCAAAAATGCCACGAAAATGATTTTTTTACTTTATATTTATAGTGCATAGATAGCTTATTCTTCTTACTACTGTTAATTAATACTTTTATAGTAATTATAGAATACTTTACATATACATTATTCTTCTAAATTTAAAGATCAGGCTTTTAAACAAATTAATTTAGAAAGATAATAGAACTGACCTGCTCTTTCATAAATTCTTTAATAAATTTTTCTTAAAATATAAAAAAATAATCTTTTAAAAAACATTTGTTTCTCTGTGAGCTGCAAAATTTCATATGGGCTCTGATCCTCTTTACCCTTCAGGTTAGTCATGGTTATGCCCCTTAGGCCATTGTCTTCCGTAAAGGGGTGACTGCCCTTGAAAACAGGCCCATTAGAAGCTTTCTTCTCAGTTATACATTACAGAGCAGAATTTAATGCTAGCCAGTCAAAAGAACATACAATAAATAAATGGCAAATATAGGTACATCATCAGATATGACGTGCAGAGTTCAGAATATCTTTCTGTCTCTGTTGTATGTATGGGTGACTCATAAATGTAAATGGAAACATTTCAGCTCAGAGGCTTTGATAATGAAGTGGGAGGCAGACCAAAATGTGGCACAGTAAAAATAAGGAAAAGTTGGAGGGGTTGGTGAAGTAGATGGTCAGAGTCATTATCTTGGACAGGCTTCTAGATCGTCCAATGGATAGAAGTAAAAATTTCCCATCATCTTCCAGCAATATGGAAACATCTGTTACTTCTCTTGTAAAATGTTTGTAATTTAAGCACCATCTGCCTTTACTCCCAACCACCAAATTCACTTAGATGTCAAAGCTACCTATTTGGCATTCTTGGCAATGTAGATTAATAAGTATGGTATTTTTAAACAACTTTATTGGGATATAATCTACATAACGTAACATTAGCCTGGTTAGAGTTTTAAGAATTTACTGCTTTTAGTATACTTACAGATTGTGAAGTCATCATTATAACCTAATTTTAGAACATTTTCATCACCCCCAAAAGAAACCGAATTACAAAATATAATTTGTGTTATCAACCTTATCAGTATATGGAAATCAGAATTTACCTTAAAAAATTAGTTTTTCTACTACAATAAGTATTTATTGTATTTTTTTTTTTTTTGCGGTACGCGGGCCTCTCACTGTTGTGGCCTCTCCCGTTGTGGAGCACAGGCTCCGGACGCGCAAGCTCAGCGGCCATGGCTCACGGGCCCAGCCGCTCCGTGGCATGTGGGATCTTCCCAGACCAGGGCACGAACCCATGTCCCCTGCATCGGCAGGCGGACTCTCAACCACTGCGCCACCAGGGAAGCCCTATTGTATATTTATGGTAACTAAAAAATTTTTAGATCCAGATCCTAAGCTGAAATCATTTGTAAGTTCTCAAATTTTAAAATATTTAAGAAATATTTAAGTTTTAGTAATTTAAAATGCATTCTTGTCTTGTTTCATCACATCTCTTTTGGAATACAGAGGAACACTATATAGAATGAAATGTAGTGTAAATAAATATAAAGAAACTACTGTTGGATCAGAGTTATGTAATCTGTTTGTTTTATCTTTTGTTATATTGTTTTCTCCATGAATTTTAGTTTGTTTATTCATCTTTTAAGCTAAAGATTCTAATATTTATATATATAATATTTTTCATTGACATTAATCTTCAATGTTGACTTCAGGGTTGGAACATTTTTCCAAATAATGAAATTCTAATTTCAGTAGTCCATATACTTTTTTCTTTATTCATTTAAATTAAGATCTAATGTATGTTTAGTAAACATTTGCTGAGTTTGTGTACAATTTTGTGAAGATTGATAAACTTTAATATAGTCATGTGACCACCCTCACAATCAGGATATAGGGCACTTCCTGGCGATTGTCCCATACTCCTTGTAGTCATTCTCACCTCAACACCAGCCTCTGAAGACCACTGATCCCTTGTCTGCCCCTCTAGTTTTGCCTTTTCCAGAGTCTCACATAATGGAACATACCTTTGGAGTCTGGCTTCTTTCACTCAGTGTCATGCAGTGATGTTCAGCTGGGGGTGATTTTGCTCCATAGTGGACATTTGGCAAAGTCTGGAGACATTTTTGGTCGACATGATTGGGCGGGCGAAAGGGTGTCGTGGTGGAAATTCTACTGGCATCTGGTGGGTAGAGTTGAGGGATGCTGCATTGGACAACTCCCACAGTACAGACGTATCTGGCCCCAAATGTTGATAGTGGTGAGGTTGAGAAACCCTGTTGTAACACATTTGAAATTCATTCATGCTGTCATGTGTAGCAGTAGTTCATTACTTTTTATTTCTGTGTTGTATGCCATGGTGTGGATGTACCATAGTTTGTACATTCCCAAGTTGAGGGATATTTGGATTGTTTACAGTTTTTGGAGATTATGAAAAAAACCTCATCCTTGTAAATATGTAGGAATGGGGTTGTGAAGTCCTATGGTATGTATTTAATTTTATAAGAAACTGCTAAACTGTTCTCCATAATGGCTTTGCCATATTGTGTTACCACTAGATTGTGTGAAAGTTCCAGCTGCTTTGATTCTCATGAGCACTCTGTATTGTCAGACCTTTTAGCCAATCTACTGGGTCTGCAGTAGTATCTCATTGTGGTTTTAATTTGCATTTCCTTCATGACTAATTATGTTGAGCATCTTTTCATGTGCTTGTGTTGAATTTTTTGCCCAATTTTTTGAATTGGGTTGTTTACTTTCTTATTATTGAATTTTGAGACTTCTTTATATATTCCGGATGCAAGTCAGTTATCAAATGTGTATTTTGCAAATATTTTCTCCCAGCCTGTGGCTTGTGTTTTTATTCTCTAACCAGTTTCATTTGAAGAGCATAAATTCTTAATTTTGATTAAGTCCAATTTATCAATTTTGTAGGTTTAGCTTGTTATTTTCTACCTAAAGACTCCTTGCCAAACTCATGGTCACACAGAAGTTCTATTTTTTTTAATAGAAAAATTTTATAGAATTTTTAGGTTTTACATTAAGATCTGTGATCCATTTTGTGTTAATTTCTTTTAATATTGTGTGAGGTGTGGATTGGAGAGTTCTTTTTTTACGTATGGGTATTCAGTTATTTTTTGCATTGAGCCTATAGAACAGTTTAGAGAGAATTGACACCTTAACAATTTTGAATCTTCCAACCTATGAATGCAGTGTATCTTTCCATTTATTTAGGCCTTTCATTTCTTTCATCAGGGGTTTGTGATTTTCAGCATACAGATCTCACACATACTTTGTTAGATTTATATTAAAGTATTTCATTTTTTCATGGTCCTTATTGTAAATGATACTGAAATATTTTACATTTCCACTAGTTAATTGCTGTTATATAGAAATATGTGTCAGGTGACCTGTGTCCTGTGGTGTATCAGTTCTGGTGGTCTTTTGTAAACTGTACTGTACCAACGTTTGGTAGTATATTGTTATTATTTTAAGCTTGCAAAGAGTCACTGAGTTGCCATTTCATCCCCTCGCATTGTGGATGCAGTCACTGAAAGTCAGACAAGGTAAGTGACTGCTTATGGTTTTGACTAGTTAATGGCAATATGAAGCAGCAGTCCAAATCTCTTGACTCTGCTACTAATGCTTTATAAACTCAACAGTTTGTGTTTGTGTGTTGGGGGTTGTGGTGTGATGTTTTACAAATTTCTAAGCAGGTTTGCCATTTGGTCAAATCGCGTGAGTTGTCATTTATGGTATGATTTGACAGAATTGAAAGCTTCCTCTTCAGGATTTCCTTTCCACTCACTGGCTTGCCTCAGGAGCTGAAGTTGCTCATGTCAAAAGGAAAATATCTTACAAAGGAAGCATAGATCATTATGTTGTTCTGACCTGAGTATTCTTTAGTTTTTCAGAGATGTGGTATTTGTAGGTTGTGATGGCAGATAACAGCTGGGGGCTTGAGAGATAGGGCAGGACAGGTTCAGGCATAAGTGGGCCCAGGTGGGATGCTGCCATGGTGGGAACTTCATCCACATGTCACCGTGAGGACACTGGGCACCAAGCTGTGAGAGCAGTATAAGTGAAATGTAGAAATAGGCACCAAAAGGATGTTTTGCCAAAACACTGAACCTGGCTTCATGATATTTTTGCCTAGTTTACCTCTGATAAACAAGCTATTTGATTGTCTAACAGTTGTAATATATCTTGGATCAATGTTTGTCAATAGAAATACTGATTAATTATGCTAAAATGAAAAAAAAAAACTGTTCCCCTGTGTTTAATGGCATAGATAGTTTTCTTTTGTTAAATTATTTGCCTGCCTTCTTCTAGGGAAATTTAGATACCCACAAACCTTAATAAAGGACCAGTACATGAATAATTTTTTTTACAGAGACATGTATAAAATGAACAAGGTTAGGAAATGTAATTAACTCCATGATATCTTGAGATCTTAAGGAAAATAATATTAAAACAGTCGACACTACTCACCTCATTAGAAATAAAAGAGAAAACAGTTGAGGAGATGTTATCCAGCATGAACAGTTTTATTTAGTGTTCATGATTTTTGCCAAGAAATTTAAAGCATGACTTATTAGCCATTAGAATATTTGATTATGTATTATAACTTTGAAAATCAGAAAGGATGGTAGGGAAAGTGAGACTTGAAGTATTTGTAATTTTTTTTTTTTTTTGACAGTTGAAGAAACAGGACATAAGATAAAGTCACAGTAGTATTTGTAGGACAAAATGTCTTCCCAAATTTGGACATTTTCCCTTTTTTTAAAAATTTTTTTATTTTTTTTTTATTTTTTGCGGTATGCGGGCCTCTCACTGTTGTGGCCTCACCCGTTGCGGAGTACAGGCTCCGGACGCGCAGGCTCAGCGGCCATGGCTCACGGGCCCAGCCGCTCCACGGCGTGTGGGATCTTCCCGGACCGGGGCACGAACCCGTGTCCCCTGCATTGGCAGGCGGACTCCCAACCACTGCGCCACCAGGGAAGCCCCCCATTTTTTTTAGCTAGCATTTCATTAATGTTTTGCTCTACTGTCAAGTGATTGGTGTAGGGCAAATTGGTAGTCATTTATTTACTTTGATCACCCAATCACATTTTGATCTGTTTCTTATTTTTATTTAGAGTCAAACTCTTGGTTTACAGTTCGAGCTGTTTTATTATATGTTGAAGAGAAATCTCATAATTAAATATTATATTTATACTTGTTCAAGTTTATATTGCTTCCCCAAACAGTTCCCAAAACAATTTTTAAAAACAATATTAACACCTCTCTCTACAGTTGCTATTTCAGGATCAGAAGCTGAACTTCTAATTTAATTTTAAAAAATGTTTTTTTGAAAATTTATTTTAATTTCACTGGTGATATGTTTAACATTTAGTCTTTTTATAAGTGATATTCTTTATCCTATTATATACCTTTATTTTTACAGGTAATTATTTTAATGCTACCTTTTATTTTCATAGCACCTCAACAGTTTTTGATCACTTTAGCTAAAAATAGTTTGCCAGGTATGTTAGTCTTTTCAAATAACCAGCTTTTGATTTTATTGATTTTTCTCTCTTTGTTCATTTCAGATTTCATTGATTTCTACCCTTGTCTTTATATTTCTTTCCTTCCACTCACTTTAGGTTTAATTTGCTGTTCTTTTTCTAGTTTCTTAGGATGGAAGTCTGGATTGATTTTAGACCTTTTTTTTTTTCTTTCTTTCTTTTTTTTTTTTAATAAGCATTTAGTGTTACAGAATTCCTTCTAAGCCTTGCTTTAGTGGTATCCCAGAAATTTTTTCTTGCTGTTTTATGTGTTGTAATTTTTGACTGAATGTTTGACATTACCTGTAGACTGAAGTAGAGTAGAGACTGAAGTAAATACTGCTAGAAATGGGCACACCTCTTCTTCAATCAGAATGTTAGTAAAGGGGCTCCATTTGGCCTGGCCGGGAGCTGAACTGTGTTGGGTTTTTACTGTTGGTATTGTTACCTGTTACCTTTGTGTACTAGAGTGTTCACATTCATCTTGGTGCTGGGCTGCTGATGCCTTTTGCTGAGAGTGGGAGCTGGTACTCTAGAGGTTTTCCTCAGTGTTCTTGGTCCACCCTCAGCTTTTTGGAGGCCCCACATGTCTGTGTCTCAGAGAGCGTCTCCCTCCGAGTTCCCGCCCTTCCCCCAGTGTCAGATGGCTGTTAGTGTTGCTGTGCTAGGCTCATAGGTGAAGTTGGGCAGCTCTTCATTGCATGGAGCCTGTTTTAGACTCAGGAAGGCCTCAAGTGCCTGATCCTCATGGTGGGGCTTCCCTCTGGTTCCTGCCCTTTCTCCTCTTGGCAGTAAGACTTGGTTTTGTGTCTTTGTGGGTCTTGGGCAGTAGTTTCTGCCCCTCCCCCTGCAGTAGCTACAGCTCATTTAAGTTCCTCAGTACAAGATCATTTCCTGTACTTCATCCGAGGTAGCAGTTGTTTCTTGCACACTTACCTGGTAGCAGTGGGTCTTTTCCTGTGTTCTGGATATAAGAGGTTTTCTATCTCTACCCCAGAGGTGGTGGGTGTGGCCTCTACTCCCCTGCAGAAGCAGTGCGTCTTTGTTTTTATTCTGGGGAGACAGCATTTGCTGTCCTTGCCTAGCTGCTTGAGGCCTTTGCTTCATGGGAGACAAATGTCTAGGGAAGCACTTGGGGCTCTGCGTTTGTTCCCTGGTAGCTGCTGGTCATCCCCTGCATGCCTGTACCACCCAGGTGCATCCTTTGCAGTCTCCTGACTTGCCCCCAGTCTTCCTCATGAGCACCAGTGGAGGTCTGGGAAGACAGCTTGGATTTACTGCCATGTACTCTTGTGTCTGGGCCTGCAGCTATTCCAGAGTGATACAGTGGCTCACTTTTGGCCTTTAACAGTTCATTAAAATTTGGGCTGATTTCTTTCTGTCTGCTTGTATAGCCACTTGTGGCTGCCCCTTCTGTGTCCAAGGTGAAATGTGCATGCATTCCCTCTTCATTTAGAGGGCCGTGTCCTTGTTTGGACTTTAGATCACACAGTTGTCTTCTGATGTCATCTCTTTGATGGGCTCAGGGAAAGTTTGTAGATTATCTGACCTTTTCTAATTGTTAGCATGAGAGCAGTGTAGTTTTCTACACCTGAACATACATACATAATACTGTTTCATTTTCATTTTTTTGTTCAAAATATTATCCAACTTCCCTTGCAATTTCTTCTTCTCCTAGATTATTTAGAAGCATGTTTAATTCCCAAGCATTTATGGATACCTTAATTCCCTTGTGAGACCATCCTCTGTATGACTTTTAAATTTTTGGAGATTTGTTTTATGGCCCATATGATTTATTTTGGTAAATGTTCAATATGTACTTGAAAAGAATGTGATTTTGCTGTCGCTGAGTGGAGGATCCTGTAGTTAAAAATTGGGTCAAGTTGGTCGATAGTTGTCTTCTCCAATCTAGCTTGTTCTCTCACTGAGAGAAAAGTGTTAAAGTCTCCAGCTATCATTGTGGATTTAGATCCACATTTCCAACATCTGTAATTTCTTTTCTCCCAGAAGAACTTTCTTTAACTTTTTTATAGTGTATGTCTGATGGTGATTAATTTTCACAGCTTTTGTTTGTCTGAAAATCATTATTTTATCTTCATTTTCGAAGGAAAATTTTGTTAGATATAGAACTCTAGGCTGGGAGTTTGTTTTCTTTAAATATGTCCTATCATTATCTTCTGTTCTCTATTATTTCTGATGAGAAATCTTTTTGTTCCTCTAGATAAATCACTCTTTTTTCAATTTTAAGGTTTTCTCTTTTTAATGGCTTTTTAGCAATTATATTTTGATGTGCCTTGGTGTGCTTTCTTTTGTGTTTATTCTGCTTGGGGTTAGTTACATTTCTTTGATCTGTAGATGAAATTTTGTTTTGAAATTTGGACAATTTCGGGTCATTATTTTTTCAATATTTTTTCATTTTTCTCCTTTACCTACCCTACCTACCTCCAACTCTTCTCTCCTGGAATTTCAGTATACATATGTTAACCTGTTTGATATACTCAGATTATGAGTCTCTGGCTCATTTCCTTCTTTTTTTTAAAAAATTAAATCTTCCATTCCCTTCATTTAAAAAAAGGTTTTCCTTTATGTTCACTTGCATAATTATAGCAGCTGTTTTAGAGAATGTGCTTGATAATTCCATCATTGTGTAATCTTTAGGTTTGTCTCTCTTGACTTATTTGTTATCTTTGTTTGCAGGTTAGCTTTTGTTGCTTCTTTGTCTAGTAATTTTTGACTGGATGTTGTAAATTTGGGGTTGTTTTGTGATTCATTTTGTAATATTCCTTTAAAGAATGTTGGATTTATTTCTGGCAGTCATCTAAGTCACTTGAGAATCATCTTGGTCCTTCAGAGGTTAGTTTTTAAGTCTCTCAGGGGGAGTCTAACCCAACGGTAAAGTATTCCCTTTTGTGTCACTCCCAAATGCTTCCCTTGTTTGAAGAAGACGCATCACTCTGGCTGGCCGGAAGTTCCATACTTACTGTGATTGCTGGGAATAGTTTAGAGTAATAGTTCCCTTTCTTGCCTTTTTTCCTAGTCTCAAGGAACTTCACCTTTTCCATGCTTGGCTTAGTGTTCAGCCAGGGATCCATGGGGACGTCTGTTAAGAGTTTTGGAGCTGTTTCTTTGGGAAGCTCCCTTTTCTGTGCTCTCTGAACATCAAATTCCAGTTGATTCATCTGTCTCTTGTAGTAAGTGAGACCCTGTGTTTTATTTGAGTCCCTGCACTGTGGTCTTAAAGTTGCTTCTTGGCGTAAATCCAAAGGTGTTACAAGTCTCACTTCCTTTGTTTCTCTTCTCTGGGCTCATAATTCTATTCTGCCCGTTGTCCAGTTTCTGAAAATAGTTGTTTGCTATATTTTGTCTGATTTTTTTAGTTGTTTACGGTGGGCTCTGGGTTACTCCATTGTGACTGGAAGCTTAACTGTTTACTTTGCAATTTTTGAATCTGTTTTAGTCTGAATTTTTATTTGATAATCAAAAGCAAGTATTTTAAGATTGAGTTACACACTACTTCTGTATAATGCCATCTTACATGTTGTGAGTTGATGACATTGATGAACCCATTATTGGTATTTTAATTTTACAGAAGATGAAACTGAGATAGTTAAGGAAAGCATAGGAGTTTGCTTTCTGGCCTACAGTGAATATAAGCAGATGTAATTTCCTTTTGAGTTTCTTTTTTACTCTTTTTCACAGAAGTTACAGAAGTCTGGGCCAAAGTAATTTGCCATGTTGAGCTATTGTTGATTCTCTTTGTTTGCCATATTTATCAGATTGTTTATATGTATATGGATTGCTCTGGGATGGGAGATACGTAAGATTAGAAAAAATTTTCAGATATTAATATATGTTGCAGCAATTAGCTTTTTTGCCTAACCTCTAGGCCCCTTTTGCTGGTGGCAATCTCTCGTGAATTCTTGGTGGATGAATGTCCTGTTTCCTTCTTTTGGTAGTCAGGATACAAACATGTGAACTATTGGGGCAAGTGCTAAAAATATAGAAGTGGTGCCTTGGCTAAAGTGTACCTGCTAAAACACAATTTTTGTACTTTTTTGCCTCTTTATTCTTCCAGGCATCTTTGTTCTAGCTCATTTTTCAAACCCCGTGTACTCCTCTGTTTGAATTTTAGTTTTGATAGCCCTTGATGTCTTTCTTTTTTTGCTTACCATATCCTAATTTGTTTGCCAAGGTTTAACCTTAGAATCCCAAGTGGTAGAAGGAATGTCTGACTTGGAGCTAGGATCCATATTTATTTAGTCATATATACTTACTAGGTTTCTCCTAGCCTTCATAAAAACACACTAATTTTTTTCCTTTCTTCCCCATGATTTTGTGCTAATAAGCATGTTCCTCTTTTCTCAACTGGCAGTTGGCTTCCAAATCTGTGAAATAGGGATGATGATTTTTAATATCTAGTTTGCAAACGTGTAAGATAATCTGTGTGTATGTGTGTGTAAATAATATGTAAATGCAGTGTAGTATTATTTTCGTGTGTATGGGAAAGTTGTCTTCCACTTTGGATTTCTGCATTTTTGTTTTCAGTTAGGTTGTTTGGTGTTAAATAGTAGCTGTCTGCTAGCTCACTACTTCCTTGTTTCCTTGTAGAATAGAGTGCTTTGGGGGACAAATGAAATGTCTTAAAGTTCCAGTCACTATGAGGACTCTTGTTCAGAAATAATTGCTGTGATTTTTTTGTGGGACACATCTACAAGAGCAAGAATATGGGGGGGACGCATACTGGGCTGTTAGACGCAGGCTGTTAGAGTGGTGAGAAGAAAACAGGGGCCCCGGGAGAACACATGTATCACAGAAAGCCAGTTTTGCTTGCCTTTTACTTTGGTAAGTCTTTTAATTAATCCCCTCGTTTAAACAATTATTTTTTCCTATTCCTCTAAAGACTATGATCATATAAATTCACACAATGAACAGATGCTTAATTTAGAACATGAAAGATCCTGTCCTCCAGAGGAAACCACTTTAACCTAGCCAGTTTTCCTTCTTGACGGTGGTGTCCTGCGTGTTACAGCTCATGTGGAAAATGTTCCTTAGGAAAAGAATGGAACTAAGTGGATGCAAATCTCTTTTATTTTGAGCAGTTACTGTATTATTGCTTTGCTTATAGCTGTGAAACCACTGATCTTAAAAGGCCTGCATGGAACTTTTCTTGGCAATGTTGTTTCCAAGGAGAAAGCAAACAAGTAAATAGAAGGGAAACGTGTGCATGTGGTGTTTGCATGGATGCCTTTAATTTTATCAAAACTGGTAGGGGTGCGTGAGAGGTTTGTGATGTGGTAATAATGTGGAAAAAGGTACACCCTGAGCACTCTTGTGTCCTGATAAGGACGGCCCCTGAACTTTTACATGGTCTTAAGGTAGTTTGGAGGTTGGGCGAGATACTACAAGCATTCTTCACAGGCTCTCTTTGTGAATTTTCCTTTATCGACATTTCTTTTCTAATTTCATCATATTGAGGCTATATAACACATAAAAAACAAATAAAGGCACAGTTTACAAATTATATTGCGTAAAATAATAACCTAGAAAAGTTTATTAAAGCATGCCATAAAATGCGTTGAACTGATCTGCTGCTGATGAGACATTGCGCTGTTGATGGCTGCTGCTTCGGAGAGTTTTGTCCTCGGAGGAAGCTAAGGAGGAGCGCCTTGCACTAGGGCACTTATTCTAATAATAACTTCAAAAATTTAATTGGACCTGTGTCCAAATTCATAAGCTGACATGGAAGTTGGCATTTCCCTCGTCAACTTCTTGGACCCTTCTCCAGTCTCATTAGCTTCTTGTTTGCTGTTAGGTGGGCAATGTTGTGTATCCTTTTCTGCTTCTGTGAGGAGACCGTGTATCCTTTGGCACATACACCAGTATGGGTCCCCATAGTTTTCGCAGGAAAATAGAATACAAATTAGCTTTGAATATGGAGTTTGATATCCCCCCAAAACTTCATTATTTCTAACTAAAATCTGAAAGAATTCTTTGTAGAGAAAGTGATTTGGTTGTACTTTTGGTCTTTGTTTTTTTAAGCATTGTCTCTAAGCTTAAATTATTTATGTATTAATGCTAAATTAAAATGGCCATTAGTTGTTTAGAATATAAACTGCTGTGATCGCTTTCATATTTGTGATCATAGTGATGTCATATAATACATGGCTCTGTCATATATTCATGCCATAGAATTATTTTATATATACCATGGTTAGTGGCTAACATTTAAGCAGAAAACACATCTTGAGAAAAAAACTACTTAAATATTAAACGATGAATTAAAACTTAAATTATGTAAAACTAAGAAGCTACATTACGAAGACCAGCAATTAATACACTATAATATCTTCAGGAAAGATGCTAACATTTTAACATTTGTTTTCTGTTAGAATTGCAGTTTGCAGTGTATGCTATTTTGGAACATTTATTTTGAAGAGCTCAGCATGTCTGAATTAAGGCATAAATCAATGGTCTTAAGATTTTTAATGGTTATAGAATTTATCATAGATTAAAATCCTTGATAGTTCAAGCAGCTACAGAGGAAAAAAAATTCAATTGTTTTTTAGTGCCAACATCACATCAGCATATTTGATTACATTTCTTCATTCCAGTGTTCAGGTCAATAGTGCAGAAATGCATTCAATTGACAGAGTCCTAAAGCAGTCTGTGATTTTGTCTGATAAGATTTTTTTCTTATGTTTATGCATAATGGATGCAGGACCACAACAATGACAGCTACTAAGGTTTTGAACTTCAGGAACTTCCTGTGAATGGACATCAGATAAAACTAAGGAATTTTAAACTTAAAATATGAGCCATTTAAAAAATTTCATGTTGTGATTCAGCAAAAGCAGACCTTGAAGTGTATATTCCATTTTAAATAAGCTGAACGTATTAACATCTAGATTTATAAACAGCACAGCTAAATTACTCATTTGTCTCTCCCGTTGTTGTTCATGATACTTACCCTTGCATGCGTGATGTTTGCATGTTTTGGATCGAGCAGACCCTAATGTTGGAAAGGAGTTCTCTGTATGGTGAGGTAAGTAAGCCTCCCCAGGTCCATCCTTCTGTCTGCTTATCGTGCCTGAAACACTGTGTCTCAGATGTCTCAGCATGCAGAGAGCAAGAAGGCTCTTTGAAATTTTGCCTCAAGACTGTACACTTGTGGTACAGAAAGAAAGATATAAATTGATCATTATAAATAGCAAGGCAAGATTTTTCCCGAAACATGCCCCAGGTTTCATGAGGCCATCGAGGGTGAGGCCTGATTGGTGGTGGGGAGTGGAAGTTGGGGAGGAGTATGCTCGCTTTTCTTTTAATGCTCCCCTCACTGCTTCCCTCAGACAAACATGCAACCCAGTAATAAACCCAAAAAGCATTTACAGAGGTTTGCCATAACCGTAGTGTAGAAAGCTTCTGGGTAAAGTTTGGATGTATTCTCGTGCACCTTTTATACAGAGATGCTCCCTAATAAGCACTCCTGTGTCCTTCCACCCCACCCTTCATTCCGTCCTTTTACCTCACCTCACCTCACCCAGGGTTTTTCTGAATCATTATTAATCTAATCAGTTTTTAATGTTCTGGCACGGGCCATGTTTAAAATACATTTGGGCCCAATTTCGCCTGGAACTGAACAGATGTTTTCCTCTGTATTGCATCACAAAGATAAAATCTGATGTATGGACACACACTTGAATGAAAGTGAACAAATAAAGAAACCTTTAAGAGATGTTGCCTGTCACATGTGCCTTGGGTTGTGCAGGTTTCGTTTTTATTCTCACCACTATGAAACCTTTTGTCAATGATAAAAGTTAAATGTTTTATTTAAAAAAGAAGTTGGGAAGGGTACGTAGGTCTATCACCCGGAGGATGGTTGTGCATGAGAGCTCAGAGTAGTCTGTTTGGAGGAGATGATACCTGAATTGCATCTAAGGGGTTGAGACAGTTTTGGGTTTTCTTTTTTTTTTTTTTTAACATCTTTATTGGAGTATAATTGCTTTACATTGGTGTGTTAGTTTCTGCTTTATAACAAAGTGAATCAGCTATACATATACATACATCCCCATATCTCCTCCCTCCTGTGTCTCCCTCCCACCCTCCCTATCCCACCCCTCCAGGTGGACACAAAGCACCGAGCTGATCACCCTGTGCTACGTGGTGTCATACAGAGTGAAGTAAGTCAGAAAGAGTTTTGGGATTTTTGAAATGTCTGAACGGAGGTGAGCAGTTTCACTCGGTGGTGAAAAAGTGGACGAAAAACCAGTTCTGTGCCATTTTAGGGGGCTCATAAGTATGAAGTGAGGTGCTGTAGTAAAGGCTTTATGAGGGAATACTTACTGCCTGGCACACTGGTTTTGGTCCTTAATTTGCTAGATTTGGACAAGTCTAAGCAGGCATTTTTTAATTGTTAGGTAGGTTTATGTGGAATAGTTTTCCTGTTTTACGTGGGATTTTTTTACAGTTAAAATATTAAAAGGTATATTATATCACATTTTAAATAGATCCAGTAGTACAACACAATTTTTCTAACATCTTAGTATATTTATTTAATTGAAAGACTAGAGGTAATTTGTGAGAGTTGGCTCTCTTGAGAGAAAATTATATGTACATGCTCCTCTTAGTAAATTAAAGTTGCCCCTAAAATGTGTTTGTATTATTTAAATTGTCACTGCCACTGCCATTTACAATAATGTTAGCACTGTGTTCCCACAGCATAACTATTGTTATCATGCTTGAATAAAAAAAACACACAAAATATGGCAGTTTTCAGTTCATGTATACTTTACAGTTTATTTTCTAAGGACATTTGGAGGGTAAAATATGGTTTGTTGAATGGGAAAAATTTTGCTTCACTTTGTGAGGTTTACTCATTTAATATGCCACTATTTTCTAAATCCGCAAATCATCTATGCAACGTAAATTTTTGAATAAATTATATAGCATACCTAAATTTAAAGTCTTTCCTTTTGCTTTCTTCGGAGAAATGTTCTGGATAAAAACCATCTAATTAGTTTACCATGAGCAGTTTCTATGCTGCCACAGGTTTGGCATTTTCTTTAGGTCAGGGTTGTCTGTATCACTTTCTGAGATGGTAGAAAACTGCTGAAGCCATGCTTTTGGTAAGGGTGCACAGTGCCATCAGCACTTTTCACTTTCCTCCAGCAAGGGCAAATCGAGGTAATTTCATTATTTGGTTTTTCTCTAGTCCTCTCCCCAATTCTGTCTCTTCTAAGCTTTATGTAACCCCCTTCTCCTAGATCTGAGCTGTATTCCCTTTTCTTCAAGGTCATTCTTTTCAGCTTTACCTTCAGTCTTCAAAATGGTGAGGTGTTTCTGAGATGACAGAGGACACTTAGTCTCGAAACCGTGTTAGTTTACAATGGTGAGACAATCATTTTAAGAAAGGAGAGAAACACAACTGAGACCACATGTAATTGTTGTCTGCCTTGGGTTTTAGCCCTTGTCATCTTAAAGGTAAAATTAGTTTTGATTCTGGAACCTATTCCTGTTTTTTTCCATTAAGTTAATCTATCAAAGATTAAAGTATGTTTATTGGCATTCTAACGGTGCCAGGTATTTAGTATGTGCTATGGATTGAGTTGTGTCCCCCCAAAATTCATATTATCAAGTCCAAACCCCCAGTGTGACTATATTTGGATACAGGGCCTATAAGGAGTTAATTAAGGTTAAATTTAGTCATAAGGGTGGGGTCCTGATAGGATAGGATTTGTGTCCTTTTAAGAAGAGACACTCAAGCATTCTCCCCCTACCCCACCTCCCTTGCTCTTCTCTCTCGTCCTCACCTGAGGACACAGTGACAGGTGGCCATCTACAAGCCAGCAAGAGAGTTCTCACCAGAATCTGACAGTGCTTGCACCCTGATCTTGGACTTGCCTCCCAAAAGTGAGAAAATAAACATCTGTTGTTTAAGTGTCCCCAGTCTGTGGTATTTTGTTATAGCAGCCCAAGCTGCCTAAAACAGCAGACAATTATCACAAGTGCTATTTGGCATTAAAACCGGCTTGAATGAGTGTTCCCTCCTTGAATCAGTTTGTTGACCAGCTCATCAAAAGGAAACAACTGTTTCCTTTGCAGTTGTCTCACTGCAAATAGACAACTTATTACAAAGATCAACCATCCTGTGATGTTTTAATTTTCCTGTACATCCTGTTTTCCTGCTGCCTATAAGGTAGCTCTGGTTTGAATTGTATGTATGGATATCATGTACAGACAAGTGCACAAGTCTTAAGTGTACAGATTGACAGATCTCATAAATGTACCCACATAACTAGCCCCTGAATCAAGAAACAAAGCAGTTCCAGAACTGTTCTCTTGCTCCTTCCAGCAGTCACTGAGGCCTCCCTGCCCCACCACCATGGAAGGTAGCTGTCACAGCTAGCTTTTCACCCAACTATTTTGATGAAGCTCTGTTTCTTCTGTGTGGTGGTTTCTAATTTGAATCTGATCCTCAACCTGACCCTGATTTCTGCCTCTGTATTTTTTGTTAAAAAAATTTTTTTTTTAAAAATTCTAGCTTCTTTTATACTGTTGGCCTTTGACCTATGAACAGTTTAGACCCCACTCGCCAATTTCTTTATTGCACTGTGGCAAGAGAAGACTATTTTACATATTTAGGGAATAGACTTCATAAGCCTCTATAAGCAAATAAAATGCCTGTCTCAGCTTTATTTTGTGAATGTTGAAATTCAAACTTCAAAGTAGAGTTTGTGGTTTAATTTGCTTATGTTTTAGCTTGGTATGCATATAGCCCTCTGTGGGGTGCCATTTCAGCTACCATTATTATAGTGAAAACATCTATATAGAAGACATGCCTGTGAATACTCCTTTTTTTTTGCGGTACGCGGGCCTCACACTGTTATGGCCTCTCCCGTTGCGGAGCACAGGCTACGGACGCGCAGGCTCAGCGGCCATGGCTCACGGACCCAGCCGCTCCGCGGCATGTGGGATCTTCCAGGACCGGGGCACTGCATCGGCAGGCGGACTCTCAAGCACTGCGCCACCAGGGAAGCCCTGAATACTCCATTTTTGAATGCTCTTCTAATGAGGTATTAGATCAGAGGTGGCATTACATTTTGGAGGGGCTGCTGATTAAAAGCAGTTTGCATATTATTACATTGCCTTTTCAGTTGACATCAACTTTCTGGTGTGATACTAGCTCAGTGTCAAGAAAGATTCTTAGCCCTGAGTTTAGATACGAAATGAGAAGGGTGCTTGTGTCTTATCTGTGCCTGGGTCAGTTTTCTTATTAAATACATCTCTGATATTTTCTGTCGAAGTTATCCCAAGTTTATAATTTATTAAGCAAGTACTTCATCTCTTTTTTTTTTTTTTTTTTGCGGTACGCGGGCCTCTCACTGTTGTGGCCTCTCCCGTTGCGGAGCACAGGCTCCGGACGCGCAGGCTCAGCGGCCATGGCTCACGGGCCCAGCCGCTCCGTGGCATGTGGGATCTTCCCGGACCGAGGCACAAACCCGTGTCCCCTGCATCGGCAGGCGGACTCTCAACCACTGCGCCACCAGGGAAGCCCTACTTCATCTTTTATACAACAGTTCAAGAGTGTTCAAATTCGTAGTGAGATAAAAAACATGTATTATTATCAATGTTTTAAGCTGATAAATATGTATTACAGTATATCAATATTTTCCTTAAAGAAAAGTTGATTTTTTTGAAAATCTAAAGTGAGATACATTGACTTTTGATTTACATTGTTTCTAATGCATGTAAATGAGTTTTATATATTGGTTAAATGGTTTATCAATCAGAAGCAGAATGACATATATAGAGACTTATTTATACATAAATATATATTATATTTGCATATAAAGGTACACATACGTACGTGCACACACACACATACCGGCACACATATAGACACATACATGGGTATGTTACAGGGGTTGGCCTTATCTGGTTGCCACAGGCATTGGTTTTTACAGGCTATGGTAATGTTTTTAGTAATAAAATCATCAACGAGTTATGTTACCATGACCTGTCCTGCTGATAAATAATGTACTAACAAATATCTCCAAGCTGCCTCCCACCATACATTTATGTTGATTAGTTAATTGGTTACTCTCTTAGGTGCGGTGAGATACAAGGTAGATGTAGGTGCTAAGTGTCAATTTGCCCAGATTTTTTAGGTCCTTGAAATGATTTTGTTTTTATTGGAACTGTGTAGGGAGCTCTTTTATATAGCATGTTATAGATACGCTGTTAAACAGGATATAATTCAGTACAATTATAATTGTGAAAGTGAAACGAAAAGAGTTCTCTTTTGTATTCCCTGAATATGGCTGTTACTCTGAGGGGTGCTGAGCATGACACAGACCTGGGTTCACGGCCAGAGGGACCCAAAGAAACTTGTTGAAGATAATGGTTTTTTTTTCTTTTTTTAACTGACCATCTCTGAAGAGTTTGCAGGTTCATGAAATGGTAAGCCTTTTATTCTTTTAAAAAATATATTACCTCGAGTTGTTTAATACTAAAACAGCGTTGCCATCGCCATCATTTTACATAAATGACAATTCTTGGTGAAGCATAAGTTTGCATTTTCTTGCTTAAATTAAGTTGCTGTGCTCTTTGCATTAAGAGCTTTAGTATAGGGGCTTCCCTGGTGGCGCAGTGGTTAAGAATCCTCCTGCCAATGCAGGGGACATGGGTTCGAGCCCTGGTTTGGGAAGATCCCACATGCCGCGGGGCAACCAAGTCCATGAGCCACAACTACTGAGCCTGCGTTCTAGAGCTCGCGAGCCACAGCTACTGAAGCCCATGCACCTAGAGCCCGTGCTCCGTAACAGGAGAAGCCACTGCAGTGAGAGGCCCATGCACCGCAACAAAGAACCAAAGCAGCCAAAAATAAATAGATAAAATAAATTTATTTTTTAAAGAAGAGCTTTAGTATAATGTTTTGTTGCATTAGACCCAGAACGAAGAGTCTTGTTTTTTGAAAGTGGAGGAAAGTGTTGACAAAGCACTATTGAATTGCAGGTATATTCATCCTGTAATTTATTGTGCCTTTGATCTTAATAGCAGACTTGGTGGAAATGTGTCTTTTTGATAACAGGACTTTTGCTTTTCTTAAAGATTGTGTTTCTCCTTATCTCACGTAGACTCCAGTGTTATGATTAGAAGATTGACCCTTCCCTAGCTGCATTTTACTGTCATCTGTCATTGCATTTAATGTCAAAAATACATTTTGACCAAGTTATGCCATGTTGAGTTAAGTTTCTCAGTCGGTTTATAGGGGGTTGATAAATAATGGTATGTTTATGGTGTTTGGACTTGAGAAAGGCATTACTTTGTAATTTTGTAAACCCAGAGTCCAACTTGTCAGTAAGGTCCCCTGAGGTAGCTCAGGGAAGATGGGTAGATTTCTGCTCCCATCTGTTGGAAGTGGGTGAGTGGTGCTGTGTTGAGAGGGATCCTGAGGCTGCCCCTGATGTTGTGGGGAATGAAGACCATGAAGAATCAGTGGTGGCACATGAGCCACTTACTTGCCAACTCCGATTTAGTTGAATGGAATGCCCTTTGGAAATACAATGAAAAATGCTCAGTTGCCCAGATGTTCTTCATTCTATAATATTGATATAGTACTGCCTTATATCTATTATATGCCTTAAAACAACTTTGTTGATGGAGTATATAATTATCTTAGTTAAAATGTCTTCTACATATATTGCACATCTGTGGCCCTATGAATATATATTGGTAGATTAAAGACTCTATTTTTGATTCTAGGTTAAAATTTTTTAAAAATATATTTTGCCCCAAACCATATTTTTTGTATGGTTTGTTTTATGGAAAAAAAACATGTCTTTTTTGTGTAGAAAAACTCAGAATTCATTTATGTTGGTGAAATCATAATTTTTTGTCCTTATTTGTGATTAAATAATGTAGGGATATATTTAAAAGTTAATAGCTTATGTCTTGTAAATAGAAAACAAATACTGGACATTTTTGACAATATGAAAATTAAAAGAAATAGGTTAAGTAAGGTCTTGATGTGAGATGTGAATTTTCTTTTGCAGGTGGGAGCACACTCTATGCGTGTAAAACACAAAACTATAGTACCTATTTATAGATCAAAAAGTGGTTTGTATTGTATCTCTAGGACTGTATTTGCATTGACTCATCCCTGGGCCAGGGTCCTTTGTCAGCTACTAAAGATCATTTTCTTGCTCTCCTTTTTCAACCAACGATTAGGCCTTATATAGAACTGAGCGTCTGAGCCCCCCACCTTTGCCCCGCTGCTTGGGGTCCGTGGGTACGTATCAGTCCATGCAGTGTGGCTAGTCATGATTATGGGTGCTTTGGATTATGGTGTTAGGTGGTAATATCTTTTAAAATGAATTAGGTAAAAATGAAAATTCTACCACAAAAATTCTTGAATATCAGATTGTTATAGTATCATTTCTATAGGATTTATTTGTGGACTTTGAAAGGTTCATAACATCTTCATCTCTTGCTTCCTAGTTCAGTGTCTTTTCTACTATTCTATACTGTGTTGTCTTCCTCAAAGCTTTTAGTTTTGTTTTGGAAAAATCATAGAAATTGCCTTTATTATTTTCCTCGAGAAGAGGGTGTGTTCCTCGTTGTGTTGACATCTGTAATGTAGTCTTAACATCACCTGTAATTGACCACCCTGCCTGCAGTGCTGGTGGGTGAGACGATCAGTGTCCCCTGGATCTAGTCAAGGCAGAATTCTTTATGTGCAACTGTTTCTATGTTTACAGTCTTTCTCCCAACTATGCTGTGGATTCCACGAAGGCAGAGACAACGGTTGTTCTATTTACCTAACACACTTCAGAGTGAGTTATTAGTAAATAACTGCCTAACAAGTGGACTAAATTTTTAGTTACCATAAAATACCTAAGCGCTTTAAGAGGTCAGGTGGCTGTTGCTTTCTTGAGGAAGGATTCTAATCCCTTCGAAACTGCCTGGTTTCCTTTTTTGTATTGGTCTGATGTCTTTATGCACTTATCAATCTCAGTGCTATTGTCTGTGAATCTGGCAGTTTCCTTCTGCAGGTGCTGCTTTGTGGGGATGGACGGTGCCGTCTTTACCTGTTTGCATCTCCCGCACCTAGTGCAGTGCCCCTGCGTGTGAGGCATCCGTCAGTATCTGTTGATTGAATCCCTCGTTGCTTCAATGATGTAAATTGTAATAGCAAGTTAAATGAACGTTCCAAAACAGCATAAATTGATATTTATTGGAAAAATCTTTTTATTAAAACACATCTAAGTGTAGCTATAACTTTCATTTTTACTAGCACAATCTCTGTTCTTTCTAACTTTGAACAATTTGGTAAATTACTGTTGTGCATGGTGTTATCTGAACATGCCATGAGGATTTCATCATGGTGAAAGAAGTAACATAAAAATCAAATTAAAAAATCCCGAACTAAGTGCCATCCATCTATCTATATATTTTAAATAAAATTGTCATAAGCATGTTCAAAGATGGAGTTACTGTTTTTGGTAGTTTGGCACGAAAAATTAATTTAAGTTTATATGTTAACAAATGACTAATAAAAGGACATAATGATTTACCTAGGCTCTTAACATATAGTTATTATACTGACTGTAGGCCTATGTAGGCATTACATCATATCACACTTAGACATCTAGAGATTTATTTCATATTATTTTCTAGTAATCTCGTAGGTTACTGACAGTCCTCAGAGTTTCCTTGTATCTGTGTTATGAAGCCTGTTTGTAACCGAATCCTGCCTTTTGCTTGTGGTAAACTGTACTTTTAAGTGAACGAGAAGCATGTTGCTTCAGGTGTATTCCTAGGACTAGTGAAGAATCAAGAATTGTAGCCAATCAGCTTTCTGCCTGTTGACCTTTTTCTTTTGGGCCCTCTGATCAGTTTTGAAAGGGAGAGCTGGTTACAGCCCATTCTGGGGGAACCTGCCTGGTGTGATGGCAGGTTCAGATCAAGCCCAGAAGTGTCTTCTCATACTTGGCTCGTATGTTCTGCCAGCTTGCTGTATGGCTGCCACAACAGCAACCCCGAGCGTGGCTTGATTGGTGAGGATTTACATGTGTGCTAATCAGAGTGGAATAAATGATTGGCCGCTTGCTGCATTGCCATAAAGGGTGCCCAGATGTACACACCACATGAACATAATGTGCCCAGGCACGGCACATCAAAGTGTGTCAGCTGCATCACCTCAGCAGGCTGAGGGCCTGTCGCAGAGAATTTGCTGATAGTCGTCCCCTAAGATTTAGTGTCTTACTTGGTGAAAGTGAAAGACCTCAAAAGAATATCTTGGCAACAGAATTTTTGATCCTTTAGGAAAATAATAAAATGTGCTTGAACTTAACTGGAGACGATGAATAGATGACTTTAAGCGATGCATTTTCAAAAGATGATTTCCTATATTTTGAAATATTTTCCAGTAAAACAAATATAATATCAAGTAAATTCGCCTAATTGAATAAACTGAATTTTTAAAAATTGCGTAAGCATCAGTCTTTTACGTTGAGTTAAGCCACATTAAAACTACCCAAATGTATATCTGATGAAAGATGTAGCATAGAATGATTTCATTTAATAAGAACAGTTTTTCTAGAACTTAAACTTTACTATATATAAAATGTCTATATATATTTACAAATCCATAATATATCTCCTTTGTAAACGCACAGTTAATACTCAGAATCCCCTTGTGTTGCACTTATGCACAAAATCTGTAATATGTGATTACTTTGACAAGTAATTTTGTAGTTACATGTTCATTATATTGATAATGTATTAATGTACAATGATTAAATGGTTAAGCTGCCACATTAAAGTTATGAGCAGAAACATTTATCCAGCACCGCTAGGCAGGAACAAAGCCTGTTCGTTACCAGATGGCATTATTCAATCTCTTTGTTACTCTAAGATGTTAGCCTGACGGCATCGATTCTTAGCTTTGATACTGGGCTGCACTTGAGTGACCCAGTACAGTTCAGTGATAAGGTTGAGTTAATTACTGTGTCTGTGCCAGCCAGCTTCCACATGATTACTTCTGTGAAAGATTTTGATGCCTTTTGCTTTAATTAAGCAAAAGGGAATGAACAGATCTAATTGGGTTTTGAAATAATCCCATCACTATCAACAAGCATGATGTGTTTCCTCCAACTTTGTTAAAGGTACTTATAGGGGCAAAATTTTGTGGGGGGGAATGAAGTTTTTCCATTATTGTCTACACGAGGAAATGTTACTGTATAAACATTAATGCTGATTTTTGAACAGTTCAAACAGTGTGTTTTAAAAGAATTTGACCTAAAAGAGTCTGTTTGTAACTGCTGTTCAAAAAGATAATTATTTTTAGTTCACATAAATGTACTAAAGACATAACGTTCAATGCATTTTTGTGCTTTTATATATGCAATATATTTTTAACCCAGTTTTCCATTAGGACAGGCACATTTTAACTTTTAAAAGTTTACCATAATATTTAAACTTCCATGGTTTTTGCACAGTATCTCTTTTATTTAATTGATTTCACTAATCCTGCAGAGTTTACACAAATAAATAGAAAAGTGAAAATGAAGAAATGCTGTAAACTTTTCCAGTGGTAATATGAGGCTTCTAATTTTCATTTTTTTCTCATGTAGGAGTATTGATTTTTGTTGTAGTATTTTCAATTTAAAATTCTAATTAATTCAGATTTCTCTTAATGTTTGAGTAGAAATGTGTAATTATACATTTTCTTCATGTGTTTCCCCCCCCCCCCCGCCCCCCAACGTGTGTAACTAAAATATGTGAATAATGTTGTTTGGGAAGATGTTATAGTGTTTTTACTGAATTTAGGTTTTTCCCCTCTACCCTTATTTGGGTACCATCCCTTTTCCCACAGCTATTCAGACGTGGTAAACACTGTCTTCACTGGCTGATGCGGTTGTACACTTAAAAACTGTGGGATTGTCAGCATCACCTCTCTTTTCTGAGTGTTATTGAGAAACTTGCATAATATTTCTGTAAATACATCTCAAGTGATGCTAGAGTCAAATGAGATAAGTATGCTTTTTAAGCAGTAGAGAGCCTTTAGTTTTAGTAATTTATTCTTATTACCTAATACATGTTTACTGATGTTCACTAGCTTACACGTTGGCAATCAAAATGAGTTCATCATTGTCTTTGACTTTTGCCCTCTACATTTTAAGTAAATACAGGTGTAGTGAACCTGAGGGGAGAATGGAAAAACTGTCTCTGCAAAGGTTAGAATAGTCAAACTGAGTCTGGATAAGAAGGAAAATGTAAAATAACTATGATAAAGTCTTCATTTCACTAGATAAGACTGAGAAGTCTTTTAAGTAACACTCTTGTTATTTTCTTCTAATGTCCTGTCAGAATGAGACAACAGTTTAAATGAATGATCAATTATCTCTGTCCATTCTCCATGGACCCCATTTCATGGGGAAGGGGTACAAAACATCAAAATTCAATTTATATTTTACTTAGTATCCAGTTTTAATCTTGGTTATTTAGTTTGGCAGAATAATGCAACCTCTCCTCCTCCTTTCCCACTTAATACTAAAGATGTCCACTTTCTCATCCATGGAACTTGTGACCGTGTTACATTATGTGGCAATGGGGAATTAAGGTTCCAGTGGAATTTACGGTTGCCAGTCAGTTTACCTAACATAGGGAGATTATCCTGGGTTATCTGGGTGGGCCCAGTGTAATCCCAAGAGTCCTCAAATGCGTAAGAAGGGACAGAAGAGGGGGCCATGTGATGGGAGAAGGACTCAACCCACCTTTGCTGGCTTTGAAGATGGGTTAGGGGCCGTGAGCCAGCAAACGTGAGTGGCCTCTAGAAGGTAGAAAAGAGAAGAAAAGGAGTTCTCCCCTAGAGCCTCCAGAAAAGAGCATAGTCCTGCTGATGCTTTGATGTTAGCTCAGTCATTTCTGGACTTCTGAATACCGGTCTGTAAGATACTACATTTGTGTCGTTTTAAGCCACTAATTTTTTTTGTAATTTGTTATAGCAGCCCTAATACAATTATTTATAATCTAAAGCAAAGTTATTCATTAAGGTTTATTCAGAATTAAACATTTGATTAATGTTTATTTATCCTGTCTTTTATTTTCAACTTCAGTAGTCCCCTCCTCAGTGTGTGATTTGACACTCGCTTGCATCATGCATGTGTCTTGGCCACTTTCACAGCTTAGTGTTCTGAGGCCTTGTGTTGCACACTTTTAAAATGTGTTTGTCAGAGAGGCAATGTAGTTAGAGTTAGAGGTCTTGGGTTCATGTTCCAGCCTCTGTGCCTTAGTTATAGGAAAATTGCCTGAAGTTTCTGCACCTGAAAATGGAGAAATGATGTGTCTTTTGAGTAGCTGATGAACTAATGTATGTAGTGGCTTAGAAACTATAAAAATGCTATGTCTGCACACATTTCTATTAAGATTACTCTTCAGTCTTTAATTCTAGCCTTAATACGTGAAACACGAGCATTCTGTACAACTGTGGTTAGGAACTGTGAATTCTGCATCTTGGGTTCTGTGGAGCTAGGAGAGCCTTACCTTGCTGCCATAATGATTCTTCCTTTTCTTGCCTTGAAAAACCAGACAGAGGTGTTTCCTTCCTTGTTTTTAGTCCCATTTGTAAAATTGGTTCCGAATGGGAATATAGCAATTAGTTTGTATTTTCCCAGCACTAATTTGCTACCTTTCTTTTTTATTCTTGTCAAAGTTTTAAGTTTAAAGAAAATGATTGTGTTTTCCATTTAGTTAAGCTCTTAAAATGCTTTATCTCCCAACAAGTTCAATTCATTTAAAATTAATAAAGTTAGTGAACAGTGTCTTTGTCCTGGGCACAAGTAACCCCCATCTCAGTCCACGCCCTCATAATCCAGTCACACCAGCAGTCGGTCCCAAGATAGGGGCTGTAACATGTGCATGGGGCACATGGCGGGGTAACTAGTCTGGCCTGGGGAAGTCAGAGAAAATATCACAGACACTTTGGAGAGCGTAGGAGTTTTCTGTGTGGATACAGTAGGAGAGGGCATTTCAGGCAGAGAAGGCTGTGTGAGAACCAGTCAGGAGCCTAATGTTTCCCTAGAAGGGCCTAGAGGAGAGAGAAGCATGGAAAAGAGGACAAGGTTTAGAGCCTGTGTGCGTTACTTCGTGCTTTTCCCTGTGGTCGTGGTGAGGCCATCAGCGCTGTCAGATCCCCACCCCCTGGGAGTTGTATGCGAGGAGCCCGCCTCAGGGACAGGCTTTGCTTTGGGGGCCCCATCAGCAGAGGCTGTCCCCCTGGAACCAGTGAGACAGCGCGAGGCTGGAGTGGGGGAAGGTTCCAGATGAGGCGGTCAGAGTAGAGTACAGGGGTGGAGTGGAGACATGTTTCTGATGTGGGAAGGACAGAATTAAGGGCCCAGCTGAAGGAGGAGGTGGGGGAGGGAGGAACTGAGGAGAGTTCAGAGCACTGATCTCAGGTAGGTGGCTGGTGGGCTTACTCCACAGAAGCAGCTTTGGGAGAGGAGAGCAGGAGGGATTTGGTTTTGGTTGTGTTGAGGGTGTGATGTCTGTGGGTCACCCAGGAAGAGATGCTGAGAATAGGCATAAGGTGGGGACTGGAAACGTGGGCAGCAAGCCCCTGGCCCATGTGAGAGGCTGGAGTACACAGAGCGGATGCAGGGGACCCGGGAGGAAGTTCAAGGCTGGTGGGGAAATTGAAATACAAACGATACAAACCCCGGCGCTCGGGCAGGTTCCTTCTTACTGTGTGGCCCGAAGGACATCTGCAAGGTTTGTCATTTCCCTTCAAGTAGGGGTCAGAGCCTAGAGGCCTGATAGACAGACATTTGCTTTATTGATGACTGCGTTTCAGCTCTGTGCTGTGCTTCTCACCTTATGCACTCAGTGTTTGAGCTGGTGATCTCCAAGTGCACTTGTAAATTTAAAAGCACATATCTCATGTTTTATTCCACAGTGAGAAAAAACACACACAGGATTTGAAATAAAACATCTCCAAAATTCTAGGATTTTTTAAATTGAATTAAGTCTTAAATATGTATTGAAATAACACCTTCACAAACCCCTTTCCATTAGGAAGTGACATGGGAACAATGTTACACATGAAAATAAATCAGTACTATTATATGTTTACTGAAGTCCTGTGAAACACTTATTAGATTTACCTAGAGCATTTTAATATCTTATGCTCCTTTTATATAATGTAGTGAAAATGTACATTTTTTTTCATTTTATGTGAATAAAACATAGCGTCACTTAAATTTTAAGTCACTAAGTAATAGAGCTATAATATATATATATATATATATATATATATATATATATATATATATATATATAAAGTAGTTATTTTTTAGATATCCTCCTCCCGTCAGCAAATTTGACTTAGGCGTTTGGGATACTTGCCTCATGTTGTTTTGTTCTGATACATTAACATTAATCATGAAATAACTCCTTTGGCTTTAATGTGGGGGGAAGTTCATTAGGAGAGAACTGTCCTCCTGCTCTCTGCCTTTTAATGAATAAAACAAAACATAATAGCTCCCAAATTTTGTAGTATATGTGTGAAGATACTGTATTACAGGGGACAGCCTAGGTTTTCACAATGCATGACGTCCTACTGTTTTATTACTACTGGGTATGTGACATTGATGGCCATTGCAAATATTTTAAATTTAGAACAATTTACTCCCCGCAGATAAATTATTGTGCAGTAGCCATTTCTTTCTAAATGACAGTTAATGGACTGATCCTTTGAATACTATGTTTAGCATAATATAGCAGAAAGAAAAGTAATGATCAAAAGACTGAGGTTAGTCTTTCCTAAACGGCTTGAAATAACTTGGCATCGTATATTAACATTCAGAAAACATAGTCATGTCACAACATGTTAAGCTGCTTATACATTTCAGCTGAGGTGGTGATTTTTACTTTTGGACATATGATAGAAGAGCTATTTGAAAAGTTAACTTTCTCACATCAACTGAACTCTTTAAAAGAGTTTGATTAGTTTATTATAAAGAGTATTTTCTTGCCTTTTAAAAATAATATAGGATAATCATAAGCAGTAGCTTCATTTATTGTTGGAAAAAGTGTAATTGCAAAAATTAACTTGTCATACACCACAGCTCAGCAAAGTAACTTTCTTATAAGTCCATGGTCACAGTATGTTTTTGCAATTCAGCATCTGGCTCTGTGGGATACTGATGGCTTCTATGAAGAAAAGTACCAGGGTGAGCAATTAAATGCAAAATGACAGCATAAAATATGATCATTATGGTTATACAAAAGACACATTTATGAATTTTGCAGATAACTGTCATTTTCCTACTCATATTTTCTCTTGCTTTGTTAGCTTAATAATTTTAGTTCAATTTATTTTTTCTTCTGGAAAGTGAACAGCGCCATTTTTATTTTCCTGGCACTTGTTATGTCTTTTTTGCTTGTCAGTTTAAAAAGTAATGATAACTCTTTTACTGTCTTTTGATGCAGTACTTTCAACCTTATTTCAAAATTGAAGAATAAAAAGAAATTACATAGCAGTTGTAAGAGTAACATTTATTTATGGTTATCAGTATTTTATCATGTGAACTGAATACTATTCATAACCTGGAAATAAGGTTTGCCAGTAATTTCCTCGTAATGTCAGGTAGTGTTTTGGAGCATTTTTTCTAGAGTATGAACTCTCTGGTTTGGTAGGGAGTAAAACAGTGTTGACGTGAAGAATCCCATCGGGTGTGTGGAGAGTTGTCGTATTTCCTTTGCTTTTACTTGCCAAGTGTGTTCTGCATACAGTGAGACTGTTGGTCTTCGTAGATGGGATTTACTCTCGAGGGCTGGAATCCCCACGACCTTTGGGGTGCTCCGTTGTTGTCGGGCTCTGCTCCTCTACAGCCCTGGCAGTCTTTCCAGCGTAACCTTTCACTGTCCCTCAAAAACCGTGCTAACCAGTTATCTTTGCCATTACTCTGTCAGATCCTGCCCTCTTCTTTTCTTTCACTTGTGCTTGTAGTACCCCTAGTTCCCTGACTACCTTTTTTCCCCCATAAATTTATTTATTTATTTATTTATTATTTTTGGCTGCATTGGGTCTTCGTTGCTGCGTGTGGGCTTTCTCTAGTTGTGGCGAGTGGGGGCTACTCTTCGTTGCGGAGTACGAGCTCTAGGCACATAGGCTTCAGTAGTTATAGCACGTGGGCTCAGTAGTTGTGGTTCGTGGGCTCTAGAGCGCAGGCTCAGTGGTTGTGGCTCACGGGCTTAGTTGCTCCACGGCATGTGGGATCTTCCCGGGCCAGGGATTGAACCCTTGTCCCCTGCATTTGCAGGCGGATTCTTAACTACTGCACCACCAGGGAAGTCCCGAGGGTTTTTTTGTTTTGTTTTGTGAGTTTTTGATAGCCGAGGTGTTAATGTTTCCCTCTGCCACTATTCAGGTTATTTTCTTTTCATTGCTCTCTTGACATGGTCTAACCTGTTTTACCTTACTGCGTGAATACTTTTGGTTGGTTTATGTTTTAAGAATTAATAGACAAGTCTTATTTTATCCATTTGTTCTTAAATGCCTTATTTCAATTATATTGTGACAGCAGGCATTTAAAATTTTTTGATCAATTTTGAATAAATTTAGGTATATCAGTTGTATTTATTCATTATTAATTTCATTTATTAATGGAATCAAGTTCATGAATGATGAGTTTAGGAATCAGTGACACAATTTATTGGCAGTAAAGCAACACTAGGACAGTATCATACATATACCGTATGTACCTACATTTAAATATAGACACATCTATATTAAATATAGAGACATACTATCTGTTGTTATTAATGTTATTATCTTTACCTTTTAAAAACAAATATACACACACATAATGTTTGAGAGAGAGAGAGAGAGAGAAAGAGTGTGTGTGTGTGTGTGTGTGTGTGTGTGTGTGTGTACATACATGCATATCTTTTAGCATTTCCACATTGGCCCAGGTGATTCTAATGTAACTATTTTTGCCAGAATTTTAGGTATGTAAAAATTCTGTATAAAAATGCCAATAAAAATGCAGTCATGGGCTTCCCTGGTGGCGCAGTGATTGAGAGTCCACCTGCCGATGCACGGGACATGGGTTCATGCCCCAGTCTGGGAGGATCCCACATGCCGCGGAGCGGCTGGGCCCGTGAGCCATGGCCGCTGAGCCTGCGCGTCCGGAGCCTGTGCTCCGCAACGGGAGAGGCCACAACAGTGAGAGGCCTGCGTACCGCAAAAAAAAAAAAAAAAAAAAAATGCAGTCATTCTGTTTCATAGTGCAATTACTTATTGCGACAATTCCTATTAAGGAAGAGTCTGTTTTCATCAGCATTGCTTTGGACAGAAAGATTGTGAGTCTAGACAGTATTCCTGAGTCTGTCACATAGTGACACTTCTTTTTCCACTGAAGTTTTATAATAGCTTTGCATTCTGTGCTTCTTTGGAGTACACAGACATGATATATTCAAGATGAATCAAACAATAAAATTTACTTATTTTCTGTGTGATAACTGGTGCTGCTTTCAATAATAAAACTGAATTATGTGTACAGATCTGAAAATAATCTATGAGATACGAGATCATTTTCCTTATAGAGCCATAGTTAAATAATTTGTTGATATGACCGGTTTTTATAGTAAAACCTGTAAAGGTTTTATTCCCTTATACCCAGCAGAGATTTGAGGTTCAAAACAAACAGATTAAAGAAACAAAACTAGAGATCTATTGAAGAGTGTAACTTGTTTATGTTTACAAAGTTTTCTCACCATTTAAATTTTATTTTGTTTTAAACAGGTGTGTAAGGCTTATTTACTTTAAAACCTTTGTTCATTCATTCGCTTAACTCTATCTGTTTATTTTTTTCAACAACATTATTGCAGAATAATTTCAATACAGTTATCAGCGTCCATTTAAAGTATACCATTTGATGGGTTTTGACAGTTCTATACACTTCTGAAGCCAGCGACAGCATCAAGATAAAAGAACGTTTCTATCACCCCCTAAATATTCCTGTGCCTGTGTGCAGCCCACCACCCCTTCCTGGCTGCCACAGGGAACCAGTGACCTGCTTTTTGTCACTGTAAACTAATTCTCTCTATCATGTAGTATGTACTCTTGTGTGGACATATGTTTTCATTTCTCTGGGGTAATTACCTAGGAGGGAAACGACTGGGGTGTGTGATGACTCTGTGCTTAACTTTTTTGGAAACTGCCATCGAGGTCTTCTTTAATTTCTCTCAGCCGTGTTCTGCAGTCTTTAGTGTGAGGGCCTTAGACATTTTTTGCACTGTTTTAAATGGAATTGCATGCTGTTAATGTTTAAAAGTGTGATTGATTTTTGTATATTAACCTTTTATCCTGTGAATTTCCTAAGTTCACTTACTTGTTCCAATACATACATATATCTTTTTAGATCCTGAGGGTTTTCTACGTAAACAATCACATCTTCTTTGCATAGAAATAGTTTTACTTGTATTTATTCAATATTTATGCCTTCACTCTTTTGTTCCTCTTCTTTTTTAGTAATAATTGTCTTAAAATCTATTAGGTCTGACATTAATATACTCACTTTAGCTGTCTTGTGGTTACTGATTGCATGGAATATCTTTTCCAGTTTTTATGGTTTGAATACATTTATCTCTTTCAATGTTAAGTATGTCTCTTATGGTTAGCGCATAATTTTGATCTTTTAATACATTCTAATAATATATTCTTTTTAACTGTAGTATTTATTAACATTTAATGTAGTGTAGTTGGTTGGGTTTATGCTTTCTGTTTTGCTCTTTGTTATTCTATGGCTCAGGTGTTTTTCTTCGTCTCTTTCTCTTTTACTGCCTTATTTGGCATTGATGTGAATCCTATCAGCTTTTGTTTATCTGGGAATGTCTTTACGCCCCTTCATTATCGAAGTATAGTTTTGCTGAATATAGATGTCTTGATTGATAGATTTTCTTTCACTACTTTGTCTATACAGTTCTTTTGATTTTTGGCCTCTATTGTTTCTGATAAGTCGGCTCTTACTTGTATTTTTTTTCTCCTGCAAAAGCAGCTGTTAAACATGTAGCTGTTCCCTGTATGTGGTGACTATTTCTCTTGTTGCTTTCAAGATTTTCTTAATTGTGTTTTTCTTTTTAGTTTGACTGTGACGTTTCCAGGTGTGAATTTCTTAGTGTTTATACTTCTTGATGTTTGTTGAACTCCTTGTACCTGTAGATTAATGTATTTCATCAAATTTGGAAAGTTTTTAGCCATTATTTTAAAAAATATTTTTTCTACCCCTTTCTCTCTTTTCTCTCTTATTGGGATTCATACAGCACATTTGTTGAAATAATTCAAATTGTCCCATAGGTCTGTGAGATGCTGTTCAATTTTGTTAAAAATTTATTTCTTCTGATTAGGTAATTAATGTCCTTCTGTCTTCAGTTTCACTGATTCTTTCCTTTGTCTTCTCAAATCTACTTCTTTCCCATGTAGGAATTTTTTATTTCTGAAATGCTGTACTTTTCATCTCTAGCATCTCTTTTGTATAATTCCTATTTCCTTATTCATATTCCCCGTTTGCTGGATCAGTGACATATTTTTCTTTAATTTTTGAACATTTAAAAGAATTAGTGGTACATCTTTTAAGTAGCTACTGAACTTTTTCTGCTATGCTGACATCTGGGCCAAATTTCTGTTTTTCTCTTGACTTTTTTTTCTTCCTGAATCTGGGTCATAGTTTACATTTTTAAAAAAATGCATCTTATGATTTCTTTTTGTTGTTGTTGAAAATAGGACATTTTATATAATATGGTATGGTAAGTTTGGATTTTGATTCACTTTTCAAGGAGTGTCTTTTTTCCTTTAACTTGCATTGACTTGAGAGCGTGGAATTTTATCTGTTTGTGGTGTATAGCCTCCAGTGTTTCTGTTCCATTTTTAAATGCTTATTGATTCATTTGTTTTACCTTGACTTTCTGGGTATTTTCCCTGTGAATGTAAGACTTTATGGTCAAAAACAATGAGTTGGGAAGAGTTTGTGTCTGCTATCTGCCTGCTATTTGTGCCTGCACCAGGGGCACATTCAGAGTTCCAGGTAGTTGTCAAGCAAGTTACCTTCTGGGGCTCTGTCTGATGCCTTCCCTGGGCTTCCTTTGCACCCCTGCTTAGTCAGCCAGGAACGTGGTGGGAGACTCATCTAGTCCTTTTACTGGTCCTTTGTTTATGGTGTCTCCTTGCTGAATTGCTTACTGGTCTGCCAGTTGCCGAAACTGGGTTCACAACGTTGTGCAGCAATGTTGTTAGATTTCCTGATTTCCTTCCTACCAAGCTTTTCACTTTCAGCTGACAAAGCTATAGCGTTTGTTCCCTGCCCCAGATAGCTTTCCCCTCCACCACCTTGGCTGAGAGCTCTCCTTTTTTTTTTCTGCTAATCACATGTTAATAAAGCTCTGATGGTCCCTCACCAAGTCCGGGGATGGGTGTAGGCAATGGTAGCATCCCAGGCAAGTGCTCCTCTCTCCACCACCTACCCAAAGCTCCAGACAAAGTGCCTTTCCCCTTGTTGCCTGAATTTGATTTTTAGAATCATGAAATTGTTGCCTTTTGACAATTTTACATGGTTTTATTTGTTTTCGAGGAGAAGATTCACTGACCTCTCTATATTGCCAAAGCTGGATGTTCCTGAGTGAGTTGATATTTCCTCAGAAGTTTCTTGTACTCCATTTTCTTCCTCTCTCTCTTTCCCTTCTCGGACTCTAGTTAATTAGCTGTATGTTAAACCCTTTGTAATTATTTCTCAGGTAGATCCCTGAGGCTCTCTTTACTATTTTCTTTCTTAATTCAGTCTCTTTCCCTCTCTGTTCTTCATGTTGGATGATTGCTATTGATCTGTCCTCAAATTCACTGATTCTTTACTCTGTCATCTCCATTTTCCTTTTAAGCACATTTCTAATTCTAACCATTTTATCTTTTGCTCCTGAAATTTCCATTTGGCTTTTTAAAAAATAAATCTTATTTCTTTGCTGAAATTTCCTTTCTTTTCATTTGTTCCAAGCACATTTCCTTTATTTCACATAGTATGGTTATAATAGCTACTCTGAAGTCCTTTAAAATAATTCCAGCATTTTGGTCATCTAGTTTTTACCACATAATGTTTTGCTTGAGATTTGCTCACATTTTTCTGACTCTTTCTACGTCAAGTTATTTTGGATTGGATTTTGGACATTTTGAATTTTATGTTGTATGGTCTGTGGATTTTGTTGTATAGCTTCAAATACTCTTGGTGTTTTCATTTTTAGCAGGTAGCTAACTTGATTACCATCAGATAGCATCTGTCATGTCTGCTGTAGTCAGCCACTTATATCTCATTTTTGATATTTAAGCTTTAATTGCAGTCTGCTTTCACGCCTCCTGGTTCATACGTGGTTTATGTATTCTGTGTTTATTCGTAAATCAGACGTTCCTTTGGCTCTCTCTTTTATGGTATTTACTTCTTACTCTTTCTGTGGCTATCGTTGCCCTGGGACACTTTCCCTCTGATCCAGAAATACAGCTGATTTTTCCATTGTGATTTTAGCTGCCTCTCTTTCTAGGGTAAAGCCATCAAAAAGGGAGGAGGGGCTGGATTTACCTTTTACTGTTTGCATCATACCTTGACTCCACTCTAAAACCACTCTAAAAATTTCCAGCTTTTGTTTAGTTTACAGAAATATCAGATAATTTTTTAAAAATATTTTGTTCAGATTTTACAGCTGTTATTTGCGAGAGGTTCAGTTTATTATTAGAAGCTTATTACTTCATATGAGAAGTATATGAAGTTAAAAAAAAACCTCTTATTTTAAAAAATGGTTCTAAATTTTATTCTCAACATATTATATGCTCATTGTGGGAAATTGGGAGAGGCTAATAAATTGCAACAAATATGAAAAAAAAATCACCTTTAACCCACTTTAACGTTTTGATAAAATTCTTTTGATATGACACAACGGAATGTGATGTACATAAAATTTAAAAAGATATGTTTTTGCTTAAAATTACACAAGGAGTGTTATTTCATGCCATTAAATATTCTTGGCAGATATTTTTATGGTAGTATAACATTCCGTACGTGTGCATATAATGATTTATGTGACCATTTCTTAATGCTGCTCACAGTAATTGTTCACAGTTTTTTACTTTTATGTATGACCATGTGGTGGACATCTTTGTGTATACATTATTGTGCCCTTTTCATAATATTCGGTTAGGATAGATGCCCAAAAGTAGAAATATTGGATTTCAAAGTGAATAATGATTTTAAAGTGTTCTTACATGCAACTAAATTGCTTTTCAGAAAGTCTGATCCATTTAACACCTGTGAGTGTGTGCAGCCTACAGCACCTTCCAACCGTGAGCATTAGATCCTTGATATTTTCTCATGTGATAGATGGGAACACTCATCTGTTTTTGGCAGTTTTTGTTAACTATTTTGGCCGAATTTTTTTATACAATTAAAAAAAATTTACTTCTCCCTGTTTTAAAAATCTATTCATGTTCTATGCCTATTAAATATATGTTTCATTCTACTTGTTTAACTGCTTTTAAAGCTCTTTTAATGATAGGTGAGACAGAACCTAATTTCCTACCTATAATACTTATCAACCATGAAAATAATTTCTTCAGTGTAGCATTTCTTTTTGATCATCTCCTTGAGTCTCTTCATGTTTGTGCTGTCGTTTCCTCTACCTGGTAATCCAAAGTGTGTCAAACCTGATGGAATGTACCTAACAGAGCCTAATTAAAAAAAATATGTAATTGGACTTGGATTGAAACTTAAAAGCAGTTTCAGCCTCTTATAACTTTTTATTTAGGGTTTAGAGAGATCATTTTTTCACTCTTATGAAATGTGAAAAACTACTTTTCATTTTAATGTTTTCATATTCAGTTTCGTATTTGAGTAGGCGGTGTTACGTAACTGAAAAACAGAATATTTCAGGTAATGTTCATTAGTTTTTTGGTGAAAATATGATTTGTTAATAATACAAAATAGATGCGTGTTTTCTATAAGAGGCAGCTTCTTCTGTGGACAGTCTCTTGGGACACTAATTGGGTGTTGAGTTTTCTTTGGGTTTTGCTATGGCTGTACATTGTTTTGGACATTTCCTTGGGGATTTGGGGGAGGCCGAGGGCATTTTCGGTTCTTTTGCAGACAGTTTGTGCTCAGCCATGTGGGCAGTGGTGGTGAAGTAATGGTAATGTGTTACATACTGTGTGTTTTTACGTCGAGCTCTGGTTCAGTGACGTGAATTGAGACGTCTGTTCCTCTCTCCAGTCGACTGTCCACTTGCACTCGGCACCCCCTGGGGGTTCGTGGCAGCTCAGCCTCTTGAGCCCACACTGTCTGCTACTGTGCTTTTTGTGTCCAAGAATCATGGCTATGAGTGTATTTAATTATAAGGCACCATGATGGATCATTTCATTAAATAAGAGTGATTCCAACTAATAACCTCACACAATATATTTGCTGTATGGAGAATTGTATAAGGCTGACCACCAAGTCTGAATCATTAGAGCTAATAATTTATGTCTAAGCCTGAGGATACTGTGCGTGGAAAGAATAACTCTATTTTTTAAAATAAAATTGTAAAGCAGAACAAAATATTAAGATGCATAAACCAAATTCCATAGAAAAAGGAAACAGCAATGAATTGAGAAATAATTTTGGCAAATGTGTGTATATATTGACTTTAATTTACTCATAACAGCATTTCATTAACATGCCTAGTTTTGCTACCAACGACCCTTTTGGTCAGGGTATTGTCACTTACGGTGTATCCTATACATGGAGTTAAAACATGACCCACTAAGAGATCCTAATTTGGCTGAACCTTGACTTATAAATCATCGGCTGTTTAATTAATGCACAATAATTTTCATATTCATAGAGAAATACATTTTACTTTTTTTTTTTTTTTTGTGGTATGTGGGCCTCTCACTGTTGTGGCCTCTCCCGTTGTGGAGCACAGGCTCCGGACACACAGGCTCAGTGGCCATGGCTTATGGGCCCAGCCGCTCCGCGGCATGTGGGATCTTCCCGGACCGGGGCACAAACCCGTGTCCCCTGCATCGGCAGGCGGACTCTCACCCACTGTGCCACCAGGGAAGCCCAATATTCACATTTTAATCCTGCAGAAATCTCTAAATTCTAGATTCCACGTAGGTAATACTGGAGTTTAACCATGCCTTAGAGGAAGTATCAGTTTTGAGTGTTTTACATGCTCCTTAGCATTTGTGGTATTTCAGTCCCTCTTTTTGGAGGTGAGTAGAAGTTCTAGTCATTTTGTAAGGTAACAGTCAACCGATAGAGAAACCTAGGAATTTGTACATTTTCTACATGTCTCATTAGGAAATAAGGATCATTTACTAAACTCAGTCATCACAGTTAAGATGGATTTGCTCAGTTCTGCTCTATGAATGTTAACTTTCTCTATGTGCCAAGCACTGAGCTGGGTGCTAAGACTATTGCTGTAGATCAGATGAAGTCCCTAAATAGCCACATGTCAGTTCAAGTCTGGTTTCCCACCCAATGATTTTAAAAAATGAAACTTTTAGTTTTCATTACTTTTCTGGTTTCAGAATTTTGGATGAGGGATTGTGAGCCTTCCCTGAATATGCATTGGAAGGGAGACAGAAGTGGACATGGAGACAGGTAGCAAGTCATGAATGGGGCAGGGAAGCATCTTGGACTTCCTCCTGCAGGTGAGTGGGAGTCCCTGAGAGTACTGTCCTGTCCGATGGCTCGTAGGACACGATTAGAGGATGGACTCATGAAAGGCTTATGAGCAGAGGAGGAGAAGGGCTCAAGCAGGACTTTTCTGTAAAGACTTAAAGATGCCTGTGGTATGCTGCCTGGATTTGGACAGGAAAACGAGATGGAGATGCCAGCTAGACTTTTACTGCCGTGCGTTGGGGAGATAACGAAGGACTGGATCGAGTACAGTGGTGAGGGTAGACCGAGAAGAGGCACTTAAAACACTGGAAGAAGCTGCAGGAGGGGATGGCTGAGGTGGAAGTAAGGGAGAGAGCACATTGAAGGTTAGTCCTAAAGTTCAAAGTGAATGATCAGGAGAATGTATAAGAAGTTAGGGCTGAGGAGATGAAGGTGTCAGGTTTGGAAAGCTGGAGGAAGGAAGAGCAACGTTCTGTGAGACGGACTGTGTGCTGCCTGGTCTCCAGGAATGAAGGGCGGATGCTGGCCGTGCAGAGCCACGGAAAGGGGGTTAGTCTGGGGGCTAGTCTGGGTTGAGCCCCCGCCCTCTCAAGGACTGCTTTTGTCTGCTTCTTACTTAGTTTTCTCACCTTAAGAATTAGGACATACTCTCTAAGAGTCCTCTTAATGGGAGTTCAGTTTTATAAACATTCAGTTTGAGGAGTTGATGGACCAGCCGTCTCTATTCAGGGGATGATGTGCTTGTCGTGGCTGGGAAGGCCTTTGTGGTTTGTCTGAAAGGTTGGGACCTGGACAGTGAGCTCAGTTCTTGTCTCCTAGACGTGGCGGCTGAAGTGAACGTGCTTGTGCAGGTGGAAAACGTAGTGTGAGAAGCAGAGTTTGTGGTCAGGGCTTGGGAGGCTAGTCACATAGAGCGTGTGGGGTAGAGGCAGAGGAGTGAGGATGGGAAAGACAAATTCTCAGTCCAGGGCCGAGAATTTTGAGGCCAGCAGCGTTGAGCAATGAGGACCTAAAAAAAAAATCAGAAAAGGAAGAGGGGTTCTCCTCAGGCCTCTTAGTTGGCCCTGTATTTCCAATGTGCTGCTTTTCACTCCTCTGTCAACAGTTTCTGTTCATTTTTTTTCCTCCATGTTGCTTCAGAAGGTGGTACATTTGGTGTTTTCCCATGTGGGTGCCAGGACAGGTTTCGATTGGAATATAGACTCTAATTCCAGCTGCCGGTTCATTACAGTAGCTGTTGGTACCTCAGTTTCATGGTCAGAGCCCAGTGTTTACTTTAGAGGTAATCCATTGCCTCTCCTGAAATGAGGGTGTGGAGCTATTGTGGAGGGACAGCCAGAGGAAGAGCACAACCACAGTTTCGTACAGTTTACTGTTAGGTAGTGTTTACTGAACATCCGCCCCGTACTTGGGGAGAAGTGCTAGCCTTCCGTGGAAGAAGAGGAGTTACCTGGGCACTGTCTCGGTCCCTCGCATAGTCAGCTGGTGTCTCTGTTATTCTTGATGCCCATGAATTGATTTTTCTATAGTGCCTTTCCCTAACTAGAGGAATGGTTTGAACAGTATGGATTCTTCTGTTTCAGATGCTCCGCAAAGGAAAGGTGAAATGTGTTTTTTTTTTCTTTTTTCTTGCATGTTCATTGTTTTTCTCATTCGTTCATTTAGTATGAAGTTATTAAAATATTTTAGGCGAGTATCCAGTATGTATAAAATACGTTAGGCACTATGGAGATACGGATTAAACAAAGCCATTAATAAGATACATATTAATACATTAATAAAGTGCCACTGTGGTGTACAAAGCCATATACACAAATAATGAACTTAAAAATTCTTTTAGTTATGTGATCTGATAATTCTATAAGTTGGTCAGTTCATGAGCTTTTCTTAGGTAAGTTTATCATGTTTCATTAAAGTTAAACGAAATATTTCACCTATTTCTAATAACGGAGCAAAACCAAGTCCTGATTCCTTAGAGTGAAATTTCTAAGCCTGTTGAGGTTAAATCCACTTAGGAGGGGAAAACATTTTCAGTTACTAATCAGGAGGAGTAATGAAGTCAGGAAACTGCAATTTGGCACATCCTGTGTTTCGGAAAAAGTGTACTAAGCAGAGCGCTAATTCGTTTTCAAGTTATTTTTCTCCCGTACTGTTTCTGTCAGGCAGCTTTTATCCCTCATGGTTGGAGGTTTACTATCCATACGCTTGGAGGCAGCAGAGCAGTAGGTGAGTGACTGTCCATCTGAGGTGTGCGGGAGCGTCGTCGGGGGCTGGTGAGACGGGCCTCCTCCTTGTCTCCATGGTCCAGGAGGTCTGCGGCTGGGTCCGAAAACGTCCCTTTTTCATAAGCATAGGTCTTTTGGATGCTGGTGATCCAGAGATTCCCAGGGTATATAGATAGTGCAGAACCAGTACTAGATCTCAGAGAGGAAGAAATCTTCAAGGTCACTTAATGTCAGGGTTTCACTTTACAGAGAGAGATGCTGAAGCTCACAGAGGTAAAAAGGCAAATATCGTCGACAGAGTAACCCAGGTGGCTAGTGCCAGACCTGTAGGGCTCCCGCTGTGTCAGAACCTTTCAAGTGCTTCCCTTGAGACTTTCATAGTTAGCTCCAGGGGAATATAGATACGTAATATCTGGGAATTAACTTAGATCTAAAGAATGAAACCATCTTGTGGACATCCTTTCCTGTCTCAACAAAACAAATAAAGAAAGTGTGTTGATGCTAATTGTCAAATTGGAAAGCAAGATTTACCTAGGGTAAGCACCTGTTCAGGTTATCCTTCAGCGGATAGTCAAGAAATGAGTGTAAAATGCATTATAATTCTCATAGAATTTCCCCGAATTAGTAGCAAACATTTTAATTTTGTCTTAAATATCCATATAAATGATTACTCTTTTTTTTTCAAAGTTAATAAAAAGTAAATCCATCTGGTGGTTTACTTTGCCGTCACAGTGTTCACTTTTCTCTACTTGTTTTTAAGCCATGTTTTCAGTTTTTAAAAAAATCCCAGTGTTTGCAGTATATTATGTTTAGAAATCTACGCAGTGTATAAAATAGGTAACTTTGAAATCCACTGAATAACTAAATGAATTCAATTTTTAATCAATTTAATTTTCTATACTTTTTATATGTAGATCAATCCAAACATTGGAACAGTTCCAAAGTTAAATAAGATTCACTGTACTTTGATTTAAATATAGGAGTTACACATAGGCTTATGGTTTTATTCAACAGTTTTCTGCTTCAAGTAAAAAATGTTTAACTGTTAAATTATCAATTAAAATACTAGTTTTTATCTCTATGACTTTTTTATAAGATATAATAAGCAAGGTAATTTAAAGTTACCTAATGTAGTTTTAAATTACTGCATTAGAAAGGTGCTTTATGCACTTCATTAGCTTATGGGAAAACTGAAATGCTGCAATAATTGTAAATTATAATATGTAATACATGCCCAAACCTCTTTCTATACTAAGCACTCTTAACAAATTGCAACACTTTAGCAACATTAAATCATTCATGGAACAGAAACTTAATATTGTTCTTCACTTTTTTTTCATCATAAGATTTCTTATTTATAAAGTAACAACATCTAATTAAAAAATGTTATTACCACTCTATTTTATCTGCTTCTCATCATTAGACTAACAGGAGCTATACTAAAAAAAAAATTAGAAAATTGAGGGTGTTGTACTGGAGTCTGGTTATTTCCATTCAGGAGGCGTAGAGTCTGAGCAGTGCCCCCTTTCAGGGCGTGCTGGGCGGACATCACGCGTTTGGGGTCCTCTGTGACATGTGAATGTCTTTTGTCGCCTGCAATCACGTTCACGCGCCTGAGCCCGGGCTATGGGAACTGAACGGTGCTGCTTTGCTGCGGGTCAGCTTTCATGGACAATTAGTGTCGTAACAGGACTTGGGTCACCAGTTGTCGGAAGCGTTTACCGTAAAGACCTCATCTTGCGCGGGAGCAGCCGCGTCCCGGGCCTGGGTCCTCTGGGGAAGTGGTTCCCGTTAGCCTTTTCTTGGCGACAAGTCAGGCGACTGCTCCTTGCTCCGTGCCCGGTGTCACTTTTGTGCGAAGCCTTAGGCCTTTCAAGTTTCCTGGCTGTTTTTTCCCCTCTGTGCTCATCGTGTCTGCTCATGTCCCCTCTCCGTAACTGTCAGGACCCACATGGGTTGATTCTTCTGACAGGACTGGAAGGCGCCATCGTCCCGCTGTTTGGCTCTGTGTCAGGATCAACACGTCTGAAGCCACGTGAGGTGACTGGTTCCAGCAGTCCCAGAAGTCAGCCAATAAATCTGCACCGTCACTCTGCTTACTGCCACTTGATTGCTCTTCTTACCCTGATAGCACCGTGGAAACGGACACTTCAGAACAAGGGCTCCCCCCAGCCCCACAGTTAGGCAGGGACTTGAAAAGGTTGACCTTCAAAGGTTGTCAGGAGATACTTGTGGACACCTGTGACATTTTAGTATTTCAGTTTCATTTTGCCATTTTTTGGCTTTTTGTTTTGGAAAGGTGTTTCTATGAGTGCTTACAGATTACAGAAAAAATTATCTTTAGTGCGATGGTTTTCTTTTCCACAGGCACTTAATCTTTTATAGACGTTTTTAATTTTTCAAAAGTGGCTGCAGTTTTTGGATATTTTCAGACATCTAAGAATGATATTTTCAGGCAGCAGGAAATAAACTGAAAGTCCTCACTTGGTATATGTGTATGACTTTGTGCTTTTTTTTTTTTTTTAATGTTTACCATTTTGGTTTTCAATTCCTTACCTTTTTTGGAGAGAATAAAAGTACACACACACATTCATGTGTCAGTGTATTTCATATATTTGTATTGATTTACCCTTGTAATACTCCTCCCAAGTAGATTCTCTTTGTTTAAAATCAGTAATTCCTTAGTAGGCAGAGTTCAGTTTATAAAAGGCCCAGGATTGTACAGATTCAAGGAAAACATGACTTTGGGTGTCTCAGTTTGACCTGTACAAACAAGGCTGGCATTTAGTTCTGCTGTTTGTTTGAGTTCAGGAATCTCAGTGAAATTGCTCATCTCAACATTGTAAGTATTTTCTCTTTTTTAGATAACTTCTAAGATATTACAGATTCATTTTCTTTCTAGTTTCTTTTTTTCTCTCATAAATTTTCATAAGTGAGCGTTGAATATATTGTCCTTCACATGTTGGCCGGGTCCACTGATAGGACATTAGTTGATATGAAATTAACATTTCTCTTCAGCAAGTCGCAACCACAAAGATCTTTTTCTTCAGTCCTTTTTATAAATTTAATAAACAACCATACTAAGGGAAAACACCTTTATCTTTAATTGTCTGGTTTTCTTGTGATGCAACAGCCTTTAATGTAAGTTATTGTTGTTGTTTTTGATGCCCACTTCTTAAATTCTAAGGTTTTATGTTGTGTAATCCATGTAGAATATTTTCTAAGACCTGTTATGTTTCTGCTCTGTGCTCATGAGCTAATGCAGTTAAGATGGGCCAGGGGACCTCACTTTAGTTTAGTAAATACACCAGCTTCAAATGGATGTGTGCCACAGGAGAAGATAATTCATTTCAGTTGTGAGAACTGTAAGTCATGATAAATGATTTTCCTTTACAAAATTCCCCATCTCTGAGACAGTATTAGTTTTTACTTTAATTACCGGCTGCCGTAATGTTTCCTATCCATAACTGTCGACGGAATGGACTGTTCCCCGAGCAGAGGGTACGGCCTGTTTACTCAGCCGTTGCGAAGAGTGCCCAAGTCCCACCAAGTCTGGACTGCTGCGCGGGAGAGCGCCCTTCATTTAAATATTTAAATATTAATGTTTAATTGTAGAGGCAGAAAACTTCAATGTCATTTTAAGGATAACTAACTTTGCCGGGAGTCTTTGTCTGTTATTAACTTTAGGGCCTTGTCTTGGGTCTTCACATCACTTGGAGGGAGGCGACCTTGCGGCCATATTGGAAGGTTGGAGTGTTTTGTCTTTTTATTTTCTTCTTTTCCCCATTTTAAAAACAACAACAGAAAAGCTGTTGTCAAGGGTGGCTCTCTCAAAAATGGCTTAGTTGACATTAGCTGAAAATGAGCAGAACGACACTAACTACTAATTGATTACAGTAATTACCAGTCTTTGGCTAGTTTGTATTGGCAAACTCTATGTACTCCTGGAATAAATGTGAACTTGCAGAATGCAAGGAAAAGGTCACTCTCATTTGCATGATAGGCTTCATTAGAATATGCTAAGGACGAGACCTAGTGTTTTATGACTTCAGGTGATGAATAGCTACCATATTACTCTGCTAGATGAAAGCATGTTTCAGTCACCTTAATTTACATGCGCTTTTTTTTTTTTTTAATTCCAAGAACAATCTTTTAGGTTACGGCAGTAGAGGAGCCTATTGTGTTTTGAACTGAAATAGTTTATGTGTGTGTGCTTTTTGAAATAGCAAAAATGTTTTAGGTAGAATTACTTTGAAGCCTATTTTTAATGGTAAGATGAAGGATAAAGCTTTTTCTACATTAGATCTTGTAGTGTTATAACTTTTGTCAGTCATAAAAGAAAATGGTTTTTAGTGGTTGTTTGAATAAAATGCAGGTTAACTCATCAGAGCTTTATTTTAGATTTTAGCTTACAGTCTTCAGTGTGCTGTAGACTTATTACCTAGTGAGCTTTATTGCATCCTAGAACGCATTGATTTTCACTTTAAAACAATGCAGTTTCATCACTTCATTAATTTTTTCCTTTTACCATTTATGCTTAATTAGTACTATTTTTACTGAGATTAAAAAAAAAATACAAAGTGTAGGCACAGCCGTTATATACTGCCTACTTTCGCTGGAAGCCAGGACGCACTAGATGCCTTTGCCAGTTGTTTCCATGGCATTTGTTCAGTGCAAAAGGGGGGGGGGTTATATAGAAATAAAACAAGGGTACTGTTCTGCAGCCCTGCCTGAGTACATGCCTTTAAAGTCAAGAATTATGTTTCCCATTGTACGGATGTTCTCATTTACGGTGTCTGATCGTGTAGTGATGGCTCCTGTTAGCTGCCATTATCCTTACATTCTCATTATGAGAGAAAAATACTCTTGGCTCCTAAAAGTAACTTTATGAGAAGTATCAGCTCCTAATTAGCAGTGCCTATATAATCTGTTGGAACACAGGGTTAACACTTCCTAGATACGTTGCTGTTACAAAGTTTCTTCATCTTTGAGAAGCCATTCCTCTGAGTAAAACTGTGTAGAGAATGGAAAAAGTAGACAGTTTTTTCTTTTATCAAATGCGGTTTTGTAATAAAATTGTACAGTGAGCTTGCACCAGCTTTTTAAAATATCATTGCTGCCACTGAATAGGTTTGTAATTTATTTATTCATGAATGTTGGAGGCATTGTTGATTTATTTGTTTTTAGAGAAGTTTTGTTGAGGGAGATAATGAGCAGAGCTGGTGTTAATCATTTACTGTGCAACTCTAAAGAATGAAAATTTTGCATATTTTTAGCATTGTTGGGGAAAATAAATTCACTCAATGCTAATGGTCTGTTGGTGTAATTAAAAAAAATACTATCTTACTCTGGAGAAGTGCAGTATATTCTTGTGTCTTGCTAAAAGCTAAACTAATCAATACATAATTATACATTTATATGTATACATATGTATTAAGCGATCATGATTACTTGTTATCTGTAAAGATGAAAAATTAATTGGTTGTTGGTTAGTGCCATAGGTGACTACCATACTTTCTCACGTATACCTCTAGGTATACAGTTTCAACAAAGAACCACAGGTGTGTGTGTATGGTGTGTGTATGAGTGTGTGTGTGCGCACACACACATATGTACATGTGTGCACACACGTGTTTAGGTATATATTTTCAGAGAATCACAGATAGTTTTTTGTTTTATATTATAATTTGGAGTAATGCTGATTTTTAAATGCGTGGGGGGTGTTACATAGCCTAGATTTAAAACAATTATAGTAAAATTAATTATAGTCATTTATAATACTAATTATGCGCATATATATATATAGAGAGAGAGAGAGAGAGAGGATCTTTTGCTGTATGTTGCTATATTTGAGAGCATTTAAATGTTTATTTAAAATGCAATGGTGGCTTTCTAAAGCAAAGACAAATTTATTTCAAAATCTCTGAAGGTGTTGAATTTTATGATATTTTGTTGGATTTCTGTAAAAACTAGTTGAAACTATGATGATAAGTGTTGAAATATGGGGATGGATTGAAAATCAGACACTGCACAAAGGTAACCATGTCTTGTACAGGTCTTGAATTCAGGCACTGTTTCCTGTACAATTCTCATAGTATGAATAGAGCAGTGCAGAATTTGTTCTGCCTGAATGAACACTGGACAGTGAATACTGGAATTTCTAAAGCTGATTTCACGTGTGTCATAGAAATTGTAAATCAGTTTAAGGAGACTTGAAAAGATATGTGAACTTTTCTGAAGTTAAGTAAAATATTTGATGTCTTGAGTTACTTATCTCTTAGTCAAGTTATAATATAAAAGTCCCTAGTATTTGCATGGCACTTTTTACATGAGAATAAGTTACTTGAATTGTGAGACATCCATCCTTGTAATTTTGGTATATGGCATATGATTCGTTGAACTTACTTTGATTTACTGTAGACCAAATGAAAATCATATATGATGTTTAATTATGTTATTGATCTTTAACATGATATTTTGTCCTGGTTCTGGTATCATAAAGACTTTTTGTGCATTTCAGTGAGATTAATAGAAAGTCTGACTTACTGTTAAGTGGAAAGCTTTTTTTTTTTTTTTCTGCGGTACGCGGGCCTCTCACTGCTGTGGCCTCTCCCGTTGCGGAGCACAGGCTCCGGACGCGCAGGCTCAGCGGCCATGGCTCACGGGCCCAGCCGCATGTGGGATCTTCCCGGACTGGGGCACTGCATCGGCAGGCGGACTCTCAACTGCTGCGCCACCAGGGAAGCCCGAAAGCATTTTTATATGTCATTGTTTGGAGCTGTTTGCTTCTCATTTCTTTAGTGCCAAATAAGTTTTTTCTCACCATAAAGTGTATGGTTTCTCTGATTAACATTTACTATTGCTGAAGAGCTAATCTCTCTAAAGCTATGGCATACATTAGATTATTGGTTTGGATATTGGAATTTAGGATTACCGAGAAAGGAAGGCTTAGGACTTTAATTTTTCCTTATTAATGATGTCTTCTCCACTCCCCAGCGTGCCTTCCTCCCACCCGGTGGAAGCTGGAAGCCGGGGGTGGGGGGGGTCGGTGTGGGGGGGAGGGGACAGACGTTAGAGGGCTGAGGTCTGAGACCTTGCTTCTCAGCTCCAGTTAATGGAGGATCAGCGGATAGAAGTCATGCATTGAAGCACATGTTTCTGTTGTCAGCGCCTGAAATGTAGGTGCTTTCTGAAACAGGTGCCTTTCTTTCAGAGGATGTTCTGACTCTTGGACTCTGCCTTTTTTTAACCACCTCTGGCTTAACTTGGAGAACAGCCTCCAGAAAACTCTTTTTGAAGGGTTAGTATCCCTGGAAGGGAGGAGGTGATAGTAAGAATATGCACGGAGCTTAATCGCCTCCAGAATACACTCTGAAGGGGGACTCATGCCAATTATAAACCTTTATAAAACGGCCTCGCCTGTTTTCATTTTCTAGGGTCAAAAAATATATGTTTATTTAAAAATAAAATTGAAACAAAGTGGAATGTGAAAGTGTTGTGAAAAAACGCTTTTATAGTATTCTGACCATTGAATTAAATATACATATAAAACTATATATATGCCCAGAACATTATTAAGGACTTTATTTATTTTTTATTTATTTTTTTACTTGATATTTTGCTACTTTTTATAGAGCTTCAGTTTAGAAATTACCATGTAAATATTCTGGGCAGAATATGAAATATGCTATATTAGTTTCCTGTGGCTACTGTATCAAATTACCACATATCTGGTGGCTTCACACAACAGAAATTTATTTTCTCTCAGTTTTGGAAGCCACGAGTCTGGCATTGGCATCATTGGACCAAAATCAACATGTCGGCCTGGCTGTGTTTCCTTTGGGCCTTCTGGAAGTCCTCACTGTGGCCCCGTCACTGGGACTCTTGCTTTCTTCTCTCTGTCAGTCACATCTCTTTCTGCCTGCCTTAGGAGGACACTTGTGGTTGCGACTTGGGCCCAGGAGGATAACCTGGGTAAACCTTCCCATCTTCACTTTGTTTGTTTTGCCACACCACACAGCATGTGGAACTTTCCGACCAGGGATCGTACCCACGCTTCGTCCAGTGGAGTCTTAGCCACTGAACCGCCAGGGAAGTCCAGATCTTCCCATCTTTAGATTCTTACTTAATAACATCTGCAAAGACCCCTTTTCATGTTAGGTAACGTTTGTTTACAGGGTGAAGGGATGCAGACCTGCTGTCTTTGAGGGTGACCCCTCTGCCCTTTATGATGTGCACATGCTCTTCGTTTAGGTATTGCTAACTAGCCGTTTGTCCCGTGTGGGTTCAGTCCAAGGAACTAGGAAGATAGGGTGCAGGCCCTCATCTCTCACATGCATAGGGGAACGTGGCGATTGGGTCAAGGACAGCTTCACTGGTGCCTGTGTCCGACTGCAGGGTTGCAGTTCAGGGGTAAGGGATAGCGAATTTGGGGAGAGGGGCTTTTGGGAAATTGGTCCAGGTAACCCTATCTTTTTGCTCTCTTAACTCTTCTTCTGGTCCCTGATGCTTCACCACAGACAGATCTTTAGATGCCCCTGCAGGGAGGTACATAGTTACTAGTGCAGACTCTGGGGGCGTCCCTTCTCAATCTAGTCCGCCCCGCAGTACTGAAGTAGTAACCGGGTGATGTCTCTTTTGGCTTCTCGTGCTCTGTGCAAATGTTGTCGTTGCTGAGACTCTCCAGTCCGATCTGTACCAGACTGTCCCTGTCACTCACTTTGCTTGGGGAATCTTGGCAGAGAACCAGTCTCTTTTCTCATTAGCATAGATGGCAGGCAGCTTCATCATAGGAAGCTTGAGACCATCACTGGTCAAGTGATGTGAAAAAGAGCGACTGTTGTGTATGAGGTGATTTAGGGAAATCATTCAATGGATAATGTGTAAAATTGTAGGTAGTAAATCAACTGAGAAAAATTTAGGTAAGATAAATCATTAAGACTTTCTGTAATTAGATTGGGAAAATTTTGTATACACACATGCCCACATACACATGTGTATGTGTATATATAAAATGTATATGTAAGTTATGTATATGCAAATACACACAAGTAAACATACATATGTACAACAAACAATTGGCATAGGCATAAAAGTGCTTCTAAATTAGCCTAAAATAACCTTTGGAATTTAATTAAAGTGACTGTTTTATCTCACCTGGACTAGAGTGTGATGAAAGATGGCGGTAACCTAAATGATTTATACTGTTACTTCTCTGGGTAAGAATCAAGTTAATAAAAGGATGGCAGTCTATGTCAAATTTAAAACCAAGTAAGCCAAGAAGCAAGAATTGTAAAAGCATTTATTAGGACAGTGTAGGGAAGAGAACCCTCATTTTGGGTAGTTTTATCATCATAATAAGGAAGCTAGCTCTTTATTCTGCATCCTCAGTGAATCAACCTTTTAATTATAACTTGACTTCCCATGTGGCCTTTTAAACAGGTGATAAATCATGCTAGTCAATCAGTATAAGCATTGTGGTTTATTTAGTATTTTTTCATGATTTTTATCTAAACATAATAGTATCCTGATTTATTCATCTGTTTTTGTTTTGTTTTAATTTGGGTTATCTTTAATCGTTTGACCAAATGTAAACACACTGTGAAGTCACATTATTAGGACCCCAGAGGTGAAGATATGTTCTTAGACTAGAGATGTTCTCCGATGTTGACTTTATCTTTAAATTCGTTAATTTATATCTGATATTCATCCAAAATATATTATATATATTTTCCATTTCGGATCCATATCTCTCAAATGATAGCAATTTCCCTTGGTTGTCAGAGGTACACACCTAAGTCTTTGTAACAGTGAAGGATACTCCCTGGCATGAAAACATCCTCTCTTATATCAATGACAGAGGCTGCAAACCCAGAGTAGGTGCTCTCTAGAATCTGTCATTCCCTCTGAGTAAAGTGCCCAGCTGAATTTTACAATGATCACCTTCTATAGAGTTGGAAGTGGAAACCTGGGATGAGGAAAAGTTTACAAAGGAGAGCAGTATGGTTCTTGTCTGGAATTATGCAGCAGTTGGGAAAGCCCAGATACCAATGAAAAGAATTCCTGAAGTACTTTTTAATTGTAAATTACATTCTGGGATGATTCTTTGGTGTTATTTTTTATTTTTATTTTTTGCGGTACGCGGGCCTCTCACTGTTGTGGCCTCACCCGTTGCGGAGCACAGGCTCCGGACGCGCAGGCTCAGCGGCCATGGGTCACAGGCCCAGCTGCTCTGTGTCATGTGGGATCTTCCCGGACCAGGACACGAACCCTTGTCCCCTGTACTGGCAGGCGGACTCTCAACCACTGCGCCACCAGGGAAGCCCTGGGGTTAATATTTTTAGCATATTAGCCAGGTATGGTAATCTAAGCTTTGCTTTTGATTCTTCACGTCTCCTATGCTCTATAGTTGGTTTAGTAGATGAGAAAGTTGCACGAGTTACAATAGAATTGAGAATATTAGCAGAGAACAGGTTTTCCATGAGAACTGTTGCATAAGGAATATGTTAAGAGGACATACTGTCTTAAGTATAGAAAGAATACAGTTTAGAAATTAACAGCCTGAAAGAACTGTTAAATATTTGTCGTTCTTAAATATATAGTGAAAATTAAAGAGAGATGAGACCACTACCTTAATTAGATTGAGACATGAGAAATTGCTGATTTTGACTGCCTTTTTTTCTGTTTAGTTCAACCTAATATTTTTCGGAGATAGCCTAAATCATGCTTTGTTCTATTTTGAATATTTGTTAATAAAGCACTCAACTCTGCTCTTTGCTATTTTGTTTAAAGTAAAATCAGAACTCAAAAATGAAAGTTACCACTTTTTGGTAGACTCATATTGTTTTAGGAAGTGATAGGGTATTTAAACAATTTTTTTCTTTTGTTTCTTCCTTACTTGTACAATGTAGCTACAATAGCTCACAGTGTCTGTCCTCACAGACTTTTCTGCTAAAGTGCAGAGAAGCTCCACCCCTGTTGTCTTAGCATCTTGTCTGGTCAGCCCCTCTTCCTATCTCGTAAGTGCTGTGGTTTAGATAAAAACTAATATGTTCATTTTTTATATAGTGTGTTTTCAGTGTAGTTAATGACTGAATTTAGAGTAATTACAGACATTTAGGCCAGTTAGGACCCATATTTTCGTTGTTCAGAAACCACTGAGGAAACAAGGAAGGGTGGAGAGTAGAGGACAGATTCAGGAGATGTAGGAGGGTGACTGGCGTGTTGAAGGGCGGCCTTAGGTTTGGAACCTGGACGACTAGCTAGAAAGTGGTGATCTCTTAACCAAGGTGGAGAACCCTGGAGAGGGAGCACGTGGCAGGGATTAGGGATTACAGTGTGGGAGGAAAGATGACATGTTTAGTTTTAGTTGTGCACAATTTAAGGTGACCATAGATTATTCAGGTGGGGATATGTACTAGGTAGCCGGAAATCAGAGTTCAGAGCTTGAAAGAGACATTCAGGCTTCAAATATGTATGCCTGTTTGTATGTGGATACAAGCAAAAAGATAGTTAAGAATCATCCTTATATAGCCGCTGGAACTATGGAAGTGAGTGATAATGACCAGATAGAAAAATATATATATTAAAAAAAATGGTAGGACAAATTTTCTTTTCTCTTTGCTACTCAGCTAGAAGGGACAAGAATGTGGTTGGTTAGGATTTATCCTGTCCTGTCAGATCTGTGTGCGTGTGTATGTGTGACTGTGTGTGTGTATAAGATACCCCAATTCTCCTCTAATGTTTTGGTCTTCTTTAGATAGATGTAAGGTAATATGCCGATAATGTGAAGCTTTCGTATTTATAGAATAAGAGATTCTCCGTGATTTTAAATTACTAAATCAGATAAGGACCATTGTAAGGTTTATTTGAAGTATACGATATTCCCTTTTAGGATAAGTAGTGATAAAATCCTAATGAGTTGTCACAGTTTTAAGATTGTGAAGTTCCCTAATTGGTATTCATACAGGTATTTTTAATGGAAATAACCTCTTGCAATCTAAAAAGTTGTGAAAGAAATTTTACTACACTCCTTCTGCCTTTATCTGGAACATTTTGTTTTCTTAGATGTTTACATGTTGTGTCTGTTGCCTCTAAAAGAACAGGTATATTATGGTTTATTACCTGCTTCCTGCTTATAAGACACATGTTTTTTCATATTTTAACATTTTTGAAATTGTGATGTGTTTTGAGTTAATTAGGGCATAAATATGATGGTACTTTTTCACCTTTGGAATGGGATGTTATTAAGTCATTTGTCTATCTCAAAATCGATATTCAGAATCAGAATGAAGTAAACACTGTGCAGCACATTATTGTAACGCACTGCACAAGCGGTTCAATGTCGTCACGGGCCCTTTGATTAGTTGATTCCAATTTGGGCTCTCCAGTTATTTCATACTATGGAGTGTAGTGTTTAACCTCTGGCTGGAAACACTGGTTTTCCCGACCTTCAGGCAACAGATTAACCCGGAGAATTGGTTAATGAACTCAATATTCGTCCCCAAATCTGCTCTTTTATTGGTCACCTACTTAGGGAAATGATTAAAACATTTGTTTAAAAAAACCATAAAGCATTTGTTATGTTTTCACGTCCCTGGGGAAGCTCTGAGCTCCCCAGGGTTTGGGACGTTTTCATTCATCTTTGTATCTCCAGGGCTAGCATCACGATGTGGCGCATACTGAATGTGGGAACGCAAGTGGGGTGGTGGACGGGCTCACGAGCTCTGACCTGACCGTGGCCCAGCATCGGCTTTTCTTTGTGATAGTCCAGGATGTCTATGGACTCGGTGGAGCTCTACCTCGGTAGTCAGTACGAGGTATTTTGTAGCTGGTTTGGATGTTTTTCTTTTTAAATAGCATGAGGGTGTTGGCAGGGATATCAAGAAAAATTAATTTACCTCTGTTATATTTTTAGATTATTAAATAAGGCATTAATTACAGAATATTTTGAAATTACAGAAAATTCTAAATAAAAATTCTAGCTTAATATTACTGCACAGAGCTAACCATGGTGAATTTTTAATTGTCTGTATATATTTATTTATTAAATTACCTATTTCGTTTACATTTACGTATGACATGAAATTGAAAACAACGATTTTTTCTAAATTATTCTAAAATGTTTCTCGTTGGTTCTCTTTTAACTAAATGGTGTATTGATATATTCTTTATTGTAGATTTCTAACTACATTTAAACCTAAAAAATAGATTTAACTTGCGGTCCTTCTAACTAAGTCATTCCATTGTGAGAATATAGGTTTATGTTTGGCACGGTTTTTCTTTCACTAAAACTAGTTACGTTTAAAAAATATTAATGCGTGTACATTTTTCCACTTACATTGCAAAGGACAATAACTGTAATACTTCTTTCATAGAAATGTAGCAGTGAGAATTATTATAACTATATGTAGAAGTATGGGAGTCTGTCTCACAGGATGTGTGTGAGTATGACTTTTCCTAATTTTAGAAGGCACATTGAAGTTATTTCTATGCTTTTTACTCCTTGATGGATTGGAAAATGTTGATTTTTCTTACCACAGAGTACCGAATGAACAGTAAGGGTTCATTTTTCTCTTTTGAGGGAATTCTAGTTTTACTTTTTCCACTCCTTTTAATCTAAAATTTGAAACAGAAGTTGTGTTCTGAACACCCACTGTTGTAATGCTTAACTAGTTAGAACCGACTGTACCTAAGGCCATTATATTGACAAATGCCATCATATATAATTGCATTATTATATTAAGGTTATGACATTGAAAGTTTGAATGTTAGGTTTCTCCTTTTGAAAGCAGACCTGGGGGTTGTAAAGGAGAGGCTGGAATTGTTTATAGAAGAGTTACTTCCTTTTAAATTTTGGATTTTGGACTTGAGTAGGGTTTTGAGGAAAAGTGTAGTTTGTAAGATTGATTCTTAGCTCTTCTGGTGTTGCTGGTGTGTTAGTATAATTACTGCTTGAATTGCTGTTATATTCCTTTTATCCAAGTTCCCTGGGGAAACATCAGCTGCTCCTGCCTTCCAGCACTCGGTCATCTTGTGTGTGTTAGTGCGGGCTGTGATCTATGGATGCCCAGCTGAGGAGTGGTGGAGGTCAGTTTTTCCCACACGTGGAGACCACTGGTTTCGGTTGGACCACACACTGTCGTTTGGACTACAGTGGTCTCTTCTCACCGTGTGTTCAGTACCGTTTTTGGGATGGGAAGAGTCATTACTTGTGAAAGGCTCAAATGGAATTTTAGATAATATTATTTAGTTTCACTGGTTGTAGATATGCTGCCCATTGTTTGTAAATATATTTTTAATTTTGGAATAATGGAAACACATTTACTGGTCTTATATTTAGACTTATAGGAGGTTTTCTTAGGGGAGAAAATGAGAACAGGGCAAGACCAAAGCACTTGGAAGTTGATAAATTTCACACAGAAATTTTTGCTGCAATAGAAACGATTAAAAAAAAACTTAAGTTGTGTCCAGTAATCACAAAAAATTGGAAACAACCCAAATGTTCATTACTACCACGATATACCATTTTTGAAAAACTCAAAAATAAGCCAAACTAAGCAATATATTATTTTATAACATTATAAAATATTACATTATTATATTACAATTATATTAAAATAACATAATAATATTTATTATATTATTTAAGGATATGTACATATGTGGTAAAACTATAAATCAAGTAAAGGAATGATAAAGTGATTCTTCATGTAGTTATTTTTCAGAGTAGGCAGTGAGATGAGATGAGGAAAAAAAGCACACAGGTTGCTTTATGTTATACTTCATTCTTACCTAGCAGTTATATGTGTTCTTTGGTTGATGCCAAATATTATTTAAAGAACACATTTTTAAAAAACAGTTCCAATTACTTTGTTGTCTTAGTCCATTTGGGCTGCTATAACAGGATTCCACTGGGCAGCTTATAAACAGCAGATACTTATTTCTCATAGTTCTAGAGGCTGGAAGTCCAAGGTCCAGGTGCCTACAGATTTGGTGTCTGATGAGGACCTGCTTCCTGGTTGATAGATGGCCGTCCTCCTGTGTTCCCACGTGGCTTCAGAGGTGAGGGAGCCCTGTGGGGTGAGGTCTCTTCTAAGTTCGCTAATCCTATTCAGTGGGGCTCCACCCTCATGACCTAATGAACTCTCAACATCCCCACCTCCTGACACCACATTGGGGATTAGGTTTCAGCATAGGACACACTTTCAGGCTATGGCACTTGTGGAGAGTCATAAATGTACCCCTGTTGAGGTGAATGAAAAACTCCTAGCATTATATGAATCACTATTTATGTCTTCATGGATATTTATAAGTTATTTTAATGGTGTAAGAGAAAGTAAGCCATTAGATGGTAATTTGTCTGATTTGGACAAAAGGAGCTAAAAATTTCTAATTTCTTCATGGGCCAATAAAAAAATTACTCTTCAGTGACTTCTGTGTATGTTTGGCCAGCAATTATCAGAAAAAGCTTATGCAGTCTTTTGGTATTCAAGACATCAGTATTCAGATTTTCTTCCATCAAAATTACACATGACAGGGCTTCCCTGGTGGCGCAGTGGTTGAGAGTCCGCCTGCCGATGCAGGGGACGCGGGTTTGTGCCCCGGTCCAGGAGGATCTCACATGCCGCAGAGCGGCTGGGCCAGTGAGCGGTGGCCTCTAGGCTTGCGCGTCCGGAGCCTGTGCTCCGCAGCGGGAGAGGCCACAGCAGTGAGAGGCCCGCATACCGCAAAAAAAAAAATTACACATGACAGTTTAGTTTAAAATCAGCTGATGTATCATTGCTGCATTTTTTTTAAACTAAGAAACATTAAAAAAACAACTCACAAAGTTTTAGTTTAAAATAGCTTATTGATACAAATAAGATTTTGATTCTGCTTCAGTTTTTATCCCTTTTTGTTTTAAAAGCTAAGGGAAAAATTTTTTCCTATGACTTTCAATCTATAGAAAATGAAAAGAATTTTAACGTTATGGTGGTAATCATAAACAGTACATTAGGTTTTCTATAATAACGTGTACCATTAAAAGGCTTCATTATGGCAGTATCTTATGATCTTTACATGGCAATGAGGAGGAAAGAACATTATTAAGCATGAGGATTTCATGGCATTTTTACCTGTCCTGGGCCCTGTAGTGTCAAAAGTATAGTGCGGTCCCTTCTGCACCAGCTGACAGACACAGGCAGCTCTTGTGTCACTGTGTTATCACCTCGTGTAACTGGAAGTACTCCCTGAAGCCAGCCTGTGTCGCATGGTCCTAGATGATGTCTTCATGGGTGCAGACCATAAAAAGTTCATCAGAGTAATGAGGCGAGGAGAGAGCTTGGTGCTCATGGGCAGAGCTCAGCACCAAGGAGTATGAACTGGCTCCAGCTGTGACAATAAAACAGCAGGTGGCTCCTGTCATTAGGGGTGCCAGATGAGGCAGGGGACTAACATGCAGCCCACAAAACTCTCATTTGTTAGCCATCGCCACTGTACCATGCAAAATAGCTTCCATCTCAGTCAATTTTACTTTGCAAAATATTATACATAGCCGAAGGGACGCTCAAGCCCTGCGTACGCACATCTCCTGCCTTCTCCTGCCTCTGGTCCACTCTGGTCTGACCTTACGTCACTCGACTTTATCTTGCCTTCACTCCCCCTCACCTTTTTGCCGGAAAGCATTACTTTATCAAGTCATGTTGAGTATGGCCTGTGTTATTCCCATAATCTATTTGAAATTTTTAATAATGGTGCCGTCCTTGCCCAAGTGCTGCAATTATTTAGTATTTGGGGATGTTTACTTTATAAATGATGGTAAAATGAGATCCCACTCCTTTTGGATTTCATACTATCCTTGTCATGCCCTGTGAAGAAAGTCGAACTTAATGAAAGAAACAGAAGAAACAAAGCAGTGATGTCCAAAAAATTTTTCATGGATTTATCGTTCGAGGTGGCTGTACCATACATTTCAGAATTTACTTTCCTGAGTAATTTCAGTTTAGGGAGTAAAGCATAGTGTTGTTTTAATAATAAGTGGGTTCGTGAACATTTGAGCATATTGTTACGGTTGAAAGTACAACAAGCAGTCCCAAGTTTTAATATCTTCTTTGGGGAGTAAAAACTCTAAATAATAGAGACCATTATTTTTCCTTTAATACTGTAGGGAAAGGAAATTAAATTAGTTTGAGAATAAGAAACTGGAGAAACAAAGCATCTTATTGCCAACTATAAAAGTTAGATAACTATGAAATTCTGTCACCTTTCTTTCGAAATTTTCTAAAGCAAACAGAGGCCAGAATTCATTCAGCAAAGAAAAATATTGTTAATATAGAATCAATTCTGTTTGTGCTTATTAAGAGGAGAAATACAACAGATAGTTTAACATTTGAAGAAGATTAATTCTAGTTATTTTGTAGCATGTCTGTTACTCCTGTATTAGTTGGAAGAGTTTTTTTGTTTGTCTGTTTTTTTTTGGTTTGTTTTTTGTATGTCAGTGGACACACGGGGATTTTTTAAAATTTATGAATCATTTCCATAGTTATTATCTTTGGGGCTCACACGGGAGCCTGTTCACGTTGTCTTCTGCATCCTTTTGATACAGCCTGTCATTCTTTGAGCATTTTCTTATTTCTGGCACAGGAAGATATCCCAGGCCTGGGATCAGCTTTTTTGCCAAGAGTGCTAGATTCTTTTAATGAAGAATTGTATTTCTTAAGCCTGGGTGCTAGGTGAGTTCACTGGTTTTGGAATTTATTTTCAGTGAGCAGACTTTTTAAATTTCCTACAGGATTGTTTACTAAAACATATTTTCCATTTACAGCTCTGTTCTTACAAAAATAATAATAAACACATTGAATACTATTTAAAATCCATACCATCGTTTTCCAGTTCCTTTATTATAAATTTGTCTGCGAAATACCTTCCAGCCTCACTTTGCCTACATCCATGCTGTAGCCTAGACACAGTCCTGATGTTCTCAAATGGGTTTACCTTTTCTCATAATTTCTTTCTGCCAGAAACTGCCTTCGCAAAGAAAATTCTAGTTATCTTTATGTTTTACTCTTTTGAAAGTATCCAGAATTCTTTCAGGCATTAGTAAATCTCACCTACTTAATCATTTTACAATATTTTTGGCCTGTCAAAATAGAAGATACAAAATGACATTCTAGTTAAATGTTTGTATGTCTCTTTTTACTGGTACGTAATATGTGGAAACCTAGAATGAATACCTGAAAGAGTGCTGTACTGTGCTGTTTGTGAGCAGAGAGGAAATCGTTCACTGTTCAGCTTGATTCATCTGCACATAATCTACTTTCTGTCTGTATGGACTTGCTTATTCAGATTGAAGCATATAATATGAGGCCTTCTGTGCCTGACTTCATTCTTGTGACATGTTTTCAAGATTCATCTACATTATAGCGTGCGTCAGTACTTCATTCCTTTTTATGGCTGAATAATATTGCGTGATATGAATACAGCACATTTTCTCTATCCATTCATCATCGTATGGGCATCTGGATTATTTCTACTTTTTGGCTGTTACGGCTAATGCTGCTCTGAATATTCATGCACAGGTTTTGTGTGGACATAGATTTTTCAATTCCCTAGGGTACATACTTAGGAGTGGAATTGCCGGGTAATGTGTTCATTGTATTTTTTAACTATATTGTGTTCCAGTCCATGAACATGGGATATCTATCAATTAACTTAAGTCTTTAGTTTCCTTTTATGATGTTTTACCACGTTAAGTGTATATCTTGCACTTTTTTGGTTAAAATTATTTCTAAGTATTTAAAATATTTTCATAATTTTATTTTTCTTTATTGTTAGTGCATAGAATACCACTGATTTGTTGAATATTGATAATGTATCCTGCAAAATTGCTACAGTTGTTTATTAGTTTTGGTAGTTTTTTGGTGGATTTTTTAGGATCTTCTATGTACATAATTGTGTCAACTGTGAATATTTATCCTTCTTTCCTTCCAATCTGGATTACTTCTTATCTCTTTTTCCTTGCCCAACTTCCCTGGGCTACAGTGTTGAATAGAAGTGATAAGAGCATAAATCCTAGCTTTGTTCCTGAACCTAGAGTGGTGACATTCATTTGTTCACCATTAAGTACCATATTAGTTGCGATTTTTTTTTTTTTTTTTGTAGCTGACCTTTAGTTTTGATGATCTTCTCAAATAACCAACTTTCAGGTTTCTTGATTTTGGCTATTTTTCTTCATTATTTATGCCACAGTTTTTATTTCCTTCTATCTGCTTGTACTGGGCTTTGTTTGCTCTTCTTTTTCTAGTTTCTTAACATGAGATATTTCTTCTTTTTAAATACAGATGTTTATAGCTATAAATTCTCCTCTCACCACTGCTTTAGCTGCTTATAACTTTTGGTATGTTCTGTTTTTGTTTTCATTCATCTCAAAGGATTTTTAAATTTCTTTTCTCTTCTCTTTGATCCATTGCTCGTGTAATAGTATGTTATTTACACTTACACGTATTTGTTTATTCCCAAATTTCCTTTTGATATAGATTTCCAATGTTATTACATATGGTTAAAGGAAATAAAAGTATTGTATTTATGATTTAACTTTGGGAAAATGTATGGAGACTTGTTTTACGTCCCAACATATGGAAAATCCTGGAGAATATTCCATGTACACTTGAGATTGTTTTTATTATGTGACATATTGTATACATATACGTTAGTTTTGCAGGCATACCTTGGAGATATTTCCATAAAGCAAACATTGCAATAAAGAGAGTCAGCACAAATCTTTTGGTTTCCTAATGCATATAAAAGTTATATTTACACTATACTGTGAGATAATTGTGCAGTAGCATTACGTTTAAAAACACAGTGTACATACCTTAATTAAAAATTTTTATTTCTAACAAATGCTAACCATTAACTGATCCTTCAGTGAACTGTAGTAGAAACATCAAAGATCTCTGATCGCAGGTCACCATAACAAATATAATAATAACGAAAAAGTTTGAAATATTGCCAGAATTATGAAACTTGCACACAGAGACATGAAGTGAGCAAAGGCAGTTGGAAAAATGGCACTGATAGACTGGCTCAATGCAGGGTTGCCACAAAGCTTCAGTGTGTAAAAAAGGCATTATCTGCTAAATGCAGTAAAGCAAAGCACGATAAAATGAGGTATGCCTGTAGTTGATTTATGTTTTTATTCTAATATTCTCTTTCTTTTTTTATCTTCTATCTAGTTGTTTCCATTATTGAAAGTGGGATTTAATGTCTTCAACTCACATTTTAAAATTTTTCTCTTTTTCCCTTTAATTCTGTCAGTTTTTACTGGATGTAGTTTCGGGCTCTGTTGTTAGGTGTGTATATGTTCATAATAGTTACGTCTTCCTAATGGATGGACACTGTTATCATTATAAAACTGTCCTTTTATTCCCTCCAGTAGCAATCTTTGTTTTAAAATCCATTTTGTCTGATAGTAGTCTAGCCACTGCAGCTTTTTTTTTTTTTTTTTTTCTGGTTACCGATTGCATGGTATATTTTTTTCATACTTTTGCCTTTAATTTACTTGAGTCTTTGAATTTCAAGTTTGTCTTTTGGCAGCATACAGTTGGATCATGTTTTGAAAACCCACTTTGCCTGTCTCTGCCTTTTGATTGAAGCATTTAGTCCATTTATATATGATGTGATTACTGGTAAGGTAGAATTTACATCTGCCGTTTTGCTGTTTGAGTTCTCCATGACCTTATTTCATTTCTGCTCCACTGTTTCACCATTAATGCTATCTTTTTTGTGTTAAATATTTTCCTGTTTACCCTTTTAATTCCTTTTCTGTATGCATACATACATATAATATATGTATACATGTAACACGTTTGAGTTTACATACATGCATACCTTCTTTGCACACATATATTAATTGTGTGTGTATGTATAGTATGTAACATATATAACTATTATATTTATTCATATATGTATACACACATATATGTATATTTACCTTGTAGTTGAGAATTAGTATCTCAAGTTAAAACAATCTAGTTTTGATGAATACCAACTTAATTTCTTTCCTTTTTTTTTTTTTTACATCTTTATTGGAGTATAATTGCTTTACAATGGTGTGTTAGTTTCTGCTTTATAACAAAGTGAATCAGTTATACATATGTTCCTATATCTCTTCCCTCTTGCGTCTCCCTTCCTCCCACCCTCCCTATCCCACCCCTCTAGGTGGTCACAAGGCACTGAGCTGATCTCCCTGTGCTATGCAGCTGCTTCCCACTAGCTATCTATTTTACGTTTGGTAGTGTATATATGTCCATGCCACTCTCTCACTTTCTCACAGCTTACCCTTCCCCCTCCCCATATCCTCAAGTCCACTGTCTAGTAGGTCTGTGTCTTTATTCCTGTCTTACCCCTAGGTTCTTCATGACATTTTTTTTTTCTTAAATTCCATATATATGTGTAAGCATACGGTATTTGTCTTTCTCTTTCTGACTTACTTCACTTTCTATGACAGACTCTAGGTCTATCCACCTCATTACAAATGGCTCAATTTCGTTTCTTTTTATGGCTGAGTAATATTCCATTGTATATATGTGTCACATCTTGTTTATCCATTCATCTGTTGATGGACATTTAGGTTGTTTCCATCTCCTGGCTATTGTAAATAGAGCTTCAATAAACATTTTGGTACGTGACTCTTTTTGAACTTTGGTTTCCTCAGGGTGTATGCCCAGTAGTGGGATTGCTGGGTCATATGGTAGTTTTATTTGTAGTTTTTTAAGGAACCTCCATACTGTTCTCCATAGGCTGTACCAGTTCACATTCCCACCAGCAGTGCAAGAGTGTTCCTTTTCTCCACACCCTCTCCAGCATTTATTGTTTCTAGATTTTTTGATGATGGCCATTCTGACTGTTGTGAGATGATATCTCATTGTAGTTTTGATTGGCATTTCTCTAATGATTAATGATGTTGAACATTCTTTCATGTGTTTCTTGGCAGTCTGTATATCTTCTTTGGAGAAATGTCTATTTAGGTCTTCTGTCCATTTTTGGATTGGGTTGTTTGTTTTTTTGTTATTGAGCTGCATGAGCTGCTTATAAATTTTGGAGATTAATCCTTTGTCAGTTGCTTCATTTGCAAATATTTTCTCCCATTCTGAGGGTTGTCTTTTGGTCTTGTTTATGGTTTCCTTTGCTGTGCAAAAACTTTTAAGTTTCATGAGGTCCCATTTGTTTATTTTTGTTTTCATTTCCATTTCTCTAGGAGGTGGGTCAAAAAGGATCCTGCTGTGATTTATGTCCTAGAGTATTCTGCCTATGTTTTCCTCTAAGAGTTTGATAGTTTCTGGCCTTACATTTAGGTCTTTAATCCATTTTGAGCTTATTTTTGTGTATGATGTTAGGGAGTGATCTAATCTCATACTTTTACATGTAGCTGTCCAGTTTTACCAGCACCACTTATTGAAGAGGCTGTCCTTTCTCCACTGTACATTCCTGCCTCCTTTATCAAAGATAAGGTGACCATATGTGCGTGGGTTTATCTCTGGGCTTTCTATCCTGTTCCATTGATCTATATTTCTGTTTCTGTGCCAGTACCATACTGTCTTGATTACTGTAACTTTGCAGTACAGTCTGAAGTCAGGGAGCCTGATTCCTCCAGCTCCGTTTTTCGTTCTCAAGATTGCTTTGGCTATTCGGGGTCTTTTGTGTTTCCATACAAATTGTGAAAGGTTTTGTTCTAGTTCTGTGAAAAATGCCAGTGGTAGTTTGATAGGGATTGCATTGAATCTGTAGATTGCTTTGGGTAGTACAGTCATTTTTACAATGTTGATTCTTCCAATCCAAGAACATGGTATATCTCTCCATCTATTTGTATCATCTTTAATTTCTTTCATCAGTGTCTTATAATTTTCAGCATACAGGTCTTTTGTCTCCTTAGGTAGGTATATTCCTAGATATTTTCTTCTTTGTGTTGCAATAGTAAATGGGAGTGTTTTCTTGATTTCACTTTCACATTTTTCATCATTAGTGTATAGGAATGCCAGAGATTTCTGTGCATTAATTTTGTATCCTGCTACTTTACCAAATTCATTGATTAGCTCTAGTAGTTTTCCGGTAGCATCTTTAGGATTCTCTATGTATAGTATCATGTCATCTGCAAACAGTGTCATCTGCAAACTTTTCCGATTTGGGTTCCTTTTCTTCTCGGATTGCTGTGGCTAAAACTTCCAAAATGATGTTGAGTAAGAGTGGTGAGAGTGGGCAACCTTGTCTTGTTCCTGATCTTAGTGGAAATGCTTTCAGTTTTTCACCATTGAGGACGATGTTGGCTGTGGGTTTGTCATATATGGCCTTTATTATGTTGAGGAAAGTTCCCTCTATACCTACTTTCTGCAGGGTTTTTATCATAAATGGGTGTTGAATTTTGTCAAAAGCTTTCTCTGTATGTATTGAGATGATCATATGGTTTTTCTCCTTCAATTTGTTAATATGGTGTATCATGTTGATTGATTTGCGTATATTGAAGAATCCTTGCATTCCCTGAATAAACCCCACTTCATCATGGTGTATGATCCTTTTAATGTGCTGTTGGATTCTGTGTGCTAGTATTTTGTTGAGGATTTTTGCATCTATGTTCATCAGTGATATTGGCCTGTAGTTTTCTTTCTTTGTGATATCCTTGTCTGGTTTTGGTATCAAGGTGATGATGGCCTCGTAGAATGAGTTTGGGAGTGTTCCTCCCTCTGCTATATTTTGGAAGAGTTTGAGAAGGATAGGTGTTAGCTCCTCTCTAAATGTTTGATAGAATTCTCCTGTGAAGCCATCTGGTCCTGGGCTTTTGTTTGTTGGATGATTTTTAATCACAGTTTCAATTTCAGTGCTTGTGATTGGTCTGTTTATATTTTCTATTTCTTCCTGATTCAGTCTTGGCAGGTTGTGCATTTCTGAGAATCTGTGCATTTCTTCCAGGTTGTCCATTTTATTGGCATAGAGTTGCTTGTAGTAATCTCTCATGATCTTTTGTATTTCTGCAGTGTCAGTTGTTAACTTCTCCTTTTTCATTTCTAATTCTATTGATTTGAGTCTTCTCCCTTTTATTCTTGATGAGTCTGGCTAATCGTTTATCAATTTTGTTTATCTTCTCAAAGAACCAGCTTTTAGTTTTATTGATGTTTGCTATCTTTTCCTTCATTCCTTTTTCATTTATTTCTGATCTGATCTTTATGATTTCTTTCCTTCTGCTAACTTTGGGGGTTTTTTGTTCTTCTTTCTCTAATTGCTTTAGGTGCAAGGTTAGGTTGTTTATTCGAGATGTTTCCTGTTTCTTAAGGTAGGATTGTATTGCTATAAACTTCCCTTTTAGAACTGCTTTTGCTGCATCCCATAGGTTTTGGGTCGTTGTGTCTCCATTGTCATTTGTTTGTAGGTAGTTTTTTATTTCCTCTTTGATTTCTTCAGTGATCACTTCGTTATTAAGTAGTGTATTGTTTAGCCTCCATGTGTTTGTATTTTTAACAGATCTTTTCCTGTAATTGATATCTCGTCTCATAGCGTTGTGGTCGGAAAAGATACTTGATACAATTTCGATTTTCTTAAATTTACCAAGGCTTGATTTGTGACCCAAGATATGATGTATCCTGGAGAATGTTCCATGAGCACTTGAGAAAAATGTGTATTCTGTTGTTTTTGGATGGAATGTCCTATAAATATCAATTAAGTCCATCTTGTTTAATGTATCATTTAAAGCTTGTGTTTCCTTATTTATTTTCATTTTGGATGATCTGTCCATGGGTGAAAGTGGGGTGTTAAAGTCCCCTACTATGAATGTGTTACTGTCGATTTCCCCTTTTATGGCTGTTAGTATTTTCCTTATGTATTGAGGTGCTCCTATGTTGGGTGCATAAATATTTACAATTGTTATATCTTCTTCTTGGATAGATCCCTTGATCATTATGTAGTGTCCTTCTTTGTCTCTTCCAATAGTCTTTATTTTAAAGTCTATTTTTTCTGACATGAGAATTGCTACTCCAGCTTTCTTTTGGTTTCCATTTGCATGGAATATCTTTTTCCATCCCCTTACGTTCAGTCTGTATGTGTCTCTAGGTCTGAAGTGGGTCTCTTGTAGACAGCATATATATGGGTCTTGTTTTTGTATCCATTCAGCCAGTCTGTGTCTTTTGGTGGGAGCATTTAGTCCATTTACATTTAAGGTAATTATCGATATGTATGTTCCTATTCCCATTTTCTTAATTGTTTTGGGTTCATTATTGTAGGTCTTTTCCTTCTCTTGTGTTTCCTGCTTAGAGAAGTTCCTTTAGCATTTGTTGTAAAGCTGGTTTGTTGGTGCTGAACTCTCTCAGCTTTTGCTTGTGTGTAAAGGTTTTAATTTCTCCAGCAAATCTGAATGAGATCCTTGCTGGGTAGAGTAATCTTGGTTGCAGGTTTTTCTACTTCATCACTTTAAATATGTCCTGCCAGTCCCTTCTGGCTTGCAGAGTTTCTGCTGAGAGATCAGCTGTTAACCTTATGGGGATTCCCTTGTGTGTTATTTTTTCCTTGCTGCTTTTAATATGTTTTCTTTGTATTTAATTTTTGATAGTTTGATTAGTATGTGTCTTGGCGTGTTTCCCCTTGGATGTACCCTGTATGGGACTCTCTGCGCTTCCTTGACTTGATTAACTATTTCCTTTCCCATGTTAGGGAAGTTTTCAACTATAATCTCTTCAAATATTTTCTCAGTCACTTTCTTTTTCTCTTCTTCTTCTGGGACCCCTATAATTCAAATGTTGGTACGTTTAATATTGTCTCAGAGGTCTCTGAGACTGTTCTCCATTCTTTTCATTCTTTTTTCTTTATTCTGCTCTGCGGTAGTTATTTCCACTATTTTATCTTCCAGGTCACTTATCCGTTCTTCTGCCTCAGTTATTCTGCTATTGATCCCTTCTAGAGAATTTTTAATTTCATTTATTTTGTTGTTCATGATTGTTTGTACGCTCTTTAGTTCTAGGTCCTTGTTAGACATTTCTTGTATTTTCTCCATTCTATTTCCACGATTTCTGATCATCTTTACTATCATTATTCTGAATTCTTTTTCAGGTAGACTGCCTATTTCCTCTTCATTTGTTATGTCTGGTGGGTTTTTATCTTGCTTCTTCGTCTGCCGTGTGTTTTTCTGTCGTGTCATTTTTTTTATCTTACTGTGTTTGGGGTCTCCTTTTTGCAGGCTGCAGGTTCATAGTTCCCATTGTTTTTGGTGCCTTTCCCCAGTGGCTATAGTTGGTTCAGTGGGTTGTGTAGGCTTCCTGATGGAGGAGACTAGTGCCTGTGTTCTCGTGGATGAGGCTGGATCTTGTCTTTCTGGTGGGCAGGTCCACGTCTGGTGGTGTGTTTTGGGGTGTCTGTGGACTTATTATGATTTTAGGCAGCCTCTCTGCTAATGGGTGTGGTTGTGTTCCTGTCTTGCTAGTTGTTTGGCATAGGGTGTCCAGCACTGTAGCTTGCTGGTCGTTGAGTGAAGCTGGGTGTTGGTGTTGAGATGGCGATCTCTGGGAGATTTTCGCCGTTTGATATTACGTGGAGCTGGGAGGTCTTTTGTGGACCCGTGTCCTGAAGTTGGCTCTTCCACCTCAGAGGCACTGCAGTGACTCCTGGCTGCAGCACCAAGAGCCTTTCATCCACACAGCTCAGAATAAAAGGGAGAAAAATTAGAAAGAAAGAAAGGAAAGAAAGAAAGAAAGGAAGGAAGGAAGGAAGGAAGGAAGGAAGGAAGAAAGGAAGGAAGGAAGGAAGAAAGAAAGGAAGAAATAAAGAAGGGAGGGAGGGAGGGAGGGAAGGAAGGAAAGAAAAAAGACGATAAAATAAAATAAAGTAAGATAAAATAAAGTTATTAAGATAAAAAATTATTAAGAAAAAAAATTTTTTTTAAAAAGAAAACAATAAAAAAAACAGTCGGGTAGAACCCTAGGACAAATGGTGGAAGCAAAGCTATACAGACAAAATCTTACACATAAGCATACACATACACACTCAGAAAAAGAGGAAAAGGGGAAAAAATCATAAATCTTGGTCTCAAAGTCCACCTCCTCAGTTTGGGATGATTCGTTGTCTATTCATGTATTCCACAGATGCAGGGTACATCAAGCTGATTGTGGAGCTTTAATCCGCTGCTCCTGAGGCTGATGGGAGAGATTTCCCTTTCTCTTCTTTGTTCTCACAGATCCCGGGGCTTAGCTTTGGATTTGGCCCCGCTTCTGCGTGTAGGTCGCTGGAGGGCATCTGTTGTTTGCTCAGACAGGACGGAGTTAAAGGAGACGCTGACTCGGGGGCTCTGGCTCACTCAGGCCGGGGGGAGGGAGGGACACGGAGTGCGTGGCGAGCGTGCGACGGCAGAGGCCGGCGTGACGTTGCACCAGCCTGAGGTGCGCCGTGCGTTCTCCCGGGGAAGTTGTCCCTGGATCCCGGGACCCTGGCAGTGGCGGGCTGCACAGGGGAGGTGTGGATAGTGAACTGTGCTCGCACACAGGCTTCTTGGTGGCGGCAGCAGCAGCCTTAGGGTCTCATGCCCATCTCTGGGGTCCGCGCTTTTAGCCGCGGCTCGCGCCCGCCTCTGCAGCTCCTTTAAGTAGTGCTGTTAATCCCCTCTCCTCGGGCACCAGGAAACAAAGAGGGAAGAAAAAGTCTCTTGCCTCTTCGGCAGGTCCAGACTTTTCCCCGGACTCCTTCCCGGCCAGCCGTGGCACACTAACCCCCTGCAGGCTGTGTTCACGCCGCCAGTCCTCTCCCTGCGCTCTGACCAAAGTCCGACCCTCAGCTCCCAGCCCCGCCCGCTCCGGCAGGTGAGCAGACAAGCCACCCGGGCTGGTGAGTGCCGGTCGGCACCGATCCTCTGTGCGGGAATCTCTTCGCTTTGCCCTCCGCACCCCTGTTGCTGCGCTCTCCTCCGCGGCTCCGAATTTTACCCCCTCTGCCACCCGCAGTCTCCACCCGCGAAGGGGCTTCCTCGTGTGTGGAAACCTTTCCTCATTCACAGCTCCCTCCCACTGGTGCAGGTCCCATCCCTATCCTTTTGTCTCTGTTTATTCTTTTTTCTTTTGCCCTACCCAGGTATGTGAGGACTTTCTTGCCTTTTGGGAGGTCTGAGGTCTTCTGCCAGTGTTCAGTAGGTGTTCTGTAGGAGTTGTTCCAGGTGTAGATGTATTTCCGGTGTATCTGTGGGGAGGAAGGTGATCTCCACGTCTTACTCTTCCGCCATCTTGCCAACTTAATTTCAGTGCTGTACTGCTTCCAGTGTATTACTATCCAACAGCTTCTATGTTGAAATAGAAATTATTTTATTAAAAAAATTTTTTTTACTTAATAATCAGGGTGCCATGTTGACTTTTTCAATTTTTGTGTTTTAATATACAAGTCCTTTATCAAATATATGATATGCAAATATTTTTTCCCCATCTGTGGCTTTATTCTCTTTAGAAGAGGAGAATTTTAATATTTTGATATTATTAAATTCATATATTTCTTCTTTTATGGATTTTGCTTTAACTGTAATATCCAAGAAATCTTGGATAAAAAGTAAATAAATAAAAATAAACAAAATTAAAAAAGAATAGACATAAATACTAAAATAAAGCATATTTAGTCAAATCATGGTTTCCCTTTTATTTGTAAAGAAAAAAAAAGAAATCTTTGCCTACATAGTTCAAGGTCACAAAGATTTTCTTTTGTATTTTCCCCCAGAAGAGTTATAGTTTTAGATTTTACATTTAGACTTGTAATGCACTGTGAGATGTTCTTTGTAAATGCTGTAAGGTATTAAATGAAAATAATTACCATTTCTTTTGGTCTTCATTCTTTACTCGCACTGTGTCTGTAAATCTACTGTCATCCTTTGGTCCTCTGTATATAATATGTTTCTTTTTCTCTGGCTACTTTTAAGATTTTCTCTTTATCATTGGTTTTCTTTATGTTTGCTTTATTTGTAGTTTGTTGAGCTGTTTGTATCTGTGGGTTTATAATTTTCATTTAATTTGGAAAATTTTTGGTCATGATTCCTAAAATTATTTCTCTCTTCCAGTTGCATTTTTAGGCATTGCAGTTACATTGCTTAAAATTGACAACTAATTCTATTTTCATTTTTTAAAAATTCTTTTTTCTCTGTGCTTTAATTTTTTAAAAATTTCTATCCTGATTTCTTCTGGTCCTCTATTCTGCGTGTCAAAACTATTATTATTCTCATCTAGTGAATACATGTCTCCCATTATAGGTTTTAGCTTTAGATGTTTGCCTTGCATTTTTTATGACTTCCATCTCTCTTATCTTTTTGATCATTTGGTATTCATCTATAGTAAGTTTTAATATCCTTGTCTGCTAATTTTAACATCCTGTCTGTTTCGGGTTGGTTGTAGTTGATTAATTTTTCTCCTTATGTGAGTCATATTTTCTTACTTCTCTGAGTGGTAATTTTTCATTTTATTCTAGTTGTTACGAATTTTACTCTGTTGCTAATATTTGTTTTGCGTTTCAGTACATATTCTTGAACCTTGTTCTGGGATGCAGTTAACTCAGCTGAAAAAAGTTTCACATTTTGTGCTTTACTTTTGAGCAGATTCGAACAGTGCTTAGTTTGTAGCTAATTATTCTCTACTACTGAGGCTGACCTTTCTGCACAGGCTTGCAGAAAGTGCTTCTGTGTGAGCACTGAGGTGTGCTGTTCCTTCTGATCTTTTCTGTGTGTTCCTACATTGCCATTGTGTAGTTTCTTCACACATCAGCTTGATCAATAATTAGCTGAATGCTCCACGCCTTCCCCCTGCAGATCTTCAGTTCTCTGTATGTGTAGGGTCTCTCTTCTCTGTACTCTGTCCTGTGAATTCCAGCTGCTTGGTTTTTATGCCGTCTCATTTCGTATCAAGTCAGGGACTCTGCTCCTCTCCAGCTGCCTTCCCCCACCTCGTTACACTGTCTGACAGCTGTCTCTCTCAGATCACTTTCTTGGCCTGATGTCCTGTGTCTTAAAAATTGTTATTTCATGTATGTTGTTAATTTTTTAGTTGTTTCACTTGGGGAAGGGTAAATCTCTATCACTCCGTCTTGTAACTTCTGATCAGTCAGGCATTTGGAATCACTGTGATGTATATTACTCTGTGTGTGTGTGTGTGTGTGTGTGTGTGTGTGTGTGTTGTGAATAAAGTTAAGGGATTCCTTACAGGGATTTGGTCTTACATCTCGATGGGAGCTTTTCAACCAGTCTCTGTAAGGTGTTGTCATTGCATCTGATGTTGGAGGTTGAAATGTACAGGGTAGGCTGTTGAGAAGTGAGGAAGCATGTACCTTAGGGGGAACAAGGGTAAGATGGAACCCACAAGCATGAGCTGGAGCCCTGGAGGACAGACGGAATCCCCTGAATGTTTTCCCTGTCTCTGACGTTGGGGGCCAGGAGGGCTGGTGCTGGTTTTTGCAGCAGCTGGCCTCTTTGTCTGTTGCTTAAGCATATGCAGCTGTACCAGGAGTCAGGGAGGCTGACGGAGGCCCCTGGTTGTGGGGAGAAGAGTTTGTTGTTGCCTTACGACAGTCAGGTGATCCTGGGGATAAATGACAATACCCGTGAGCCGTGGCTCCACTTCTGCCCTCTGTATGTCTCACCAGACTCTCTCCTGACAGTCCCCACATGGGTACCTCTTGGGCATGGAATTCTGGGAAGCGTGGTTTGGTCTGTCCGTGTCATCATGTTGCAGAGCCCCAGGACCCTACCCTTGCCGAATTTGCACCTGTGTACATCGTCTTCACCTGCATTTAATATCTCATCTAGACAGAAAGGATGCTCTGCTTCTACCTAATGTGATGCACAATCCAGTAGACAGTCAACCTTGACCCATCCCTTGCAGAGGACACACAAGCCAGTTTTCATCTTTGAGGGATATTCATTCTTCTGTGCAATTCACATTTTCTCTTTGCTGTCTGTGACTGAAATAATGAGTTGTAAAAGTAACATTGTTAACACATCTTATTTTAGATAAGGGGATTAAAAAAGGGAAAGAAAATAATCCTGAATTTATTATTATTTTAAGAATTTCTGAGTGTTTCTTATTTCAGTTGGTTCACTTAGTTCATTTTATTATAAATTGTTATGGGAAGTAAGTCACCCAGGACTCTTATTAATTGACACTTCTGCATCTCTTCAATGCAGCAGTAATTGATGATGATGATTATCTCCCTGAAACACTCCATGTTTTTGATATGCCTGATGAATCATTAAATAAAGATTAAATTCTGTTCTATAAAATTTTATTATTAAATGCATTCTATTGTGTTCTAATTTTTTGTTTAATTATGTTCCTCAGAAGATATTTATCTTAACTATGTGTGAACCTTGATGTAAGATACAGATTACCCTTATCTGCACATATCTCATGATGGTGTGTTCATGCCAAATGAGTTCAAAAGTAGATTATATCATTTTGAAATCTCAGTTTTTGGCTCTTATTTATAAATAGCTCAAAAAACATTGGTTTGGATAAACATATTGAATTGGTATGACTAGTTTCAATTCATTTTCACACAAATTGCAACTTGAATATTCTTGTTAGCCAAATAATATTTTGAAAGTAATAAATTCAAAAGTCCCCCAACTCAAAATTGCCATTAAACCACAAGTGCCTTTACGAAGTCTTGGAAATAGTGCTTTTGGACAGTTTAGCACTTCACACGGGCTCCTTCTCTAATGGAAATTACCAAAGAATATTTCTTACTGAGTGTTAGATCATGTGTGAGGCTTTGAAGCAACTGTCTGCTGGCCCCTGTGGGCTCAGCCATTTCCAGTTTCCTCTCGGACAGGACAGGAACCAGGGAGTGGTCACCACCCCTTCCCTGACGTGCCTGAATTTCATGTTATTGTATTGTCAGTTTACACAAAATATCCCGGAAGAAATTTGAAGACAAATCACATGTAAAAATGGAAATCCCTTTTTCAGTGAATTTATTGATTGCTGTTTTACTCCTTGACATAAACACCCTCGTGTATTATAGCTCTTGCACATTTAATCAATAAAGACAATACCAGAATTATATGCTTGGATAGGAAGAGACTCTTAATTTATTAATAGCAATTATTTATTGAGACTTACTGCATTTCTTGCAGTATCTAGGTCCTTTACTATAGGTTTCTATATACTGTTTTACAGAAATATTTCCATTGCTGTATTTAATTTCATTATACCCCAATTTCTTATTTGGAAAGTGAGGTCAGTAATGCCGTATATCTGATAATCCTTGGCAAATGTTTATTACCCTATTTGGCACATAGTGTTCACTCTCCAAAATGGTATACTTTCTTAGTTTTTATTTTTTACCCCTTGCATAGCCCTATGAGGAAGTCTTCACATCCTAGAAGGAAAACCTGGGGATTCAGGGAGTCCCATGCACCGTGCAAAGCGCCAGTGCTTGTGCTGGGTCCTCTTCTTCCTCCTGTTCTAGGAGGAACCCTAGTCTTCATCATCACTGTAAAGACAGCTGACAGTTCCTGAGGGCTCGCTTGCTCCCAGAAGCCCCGCCACACTTCCTGTCATGTCATGTCACAGCAGCCCTGGGGAGGAGAGCTGGTGTCCTCATCCGGTCACGGTATGGCTGGACTCAGCCCCAGGCTGCACTCTGGGCCTTGGACTGCGCTTTTCCCTAGGGTGCTGCATGTATTCGGATTTCTGTTGACCGTATTAACAGTTTCCTTTCCCAGGATTATATCTAACAGTAACCGGAGCTCCCACCCTTGTTTGCCACCTTCAGAGGGGTTGAGGTAGCTCCAGGTAAAGGGCTCCTTGGGAAGGTTTTCAGTGCGTATAGCTCACGTTCAGGGTCTTCTGTCTCACCTCTTCCTTCCTTCCTTCCTTCCTTGTCACACTGGGACCGTTTGAACATGTCTAACAGTGTTAATTTTTGCTTCCCCTTCTACGTATCATTTCACTGGTTATGGAAATCCTTATTCTGTAGTTTATCACTAATACAGTTGTTTACTAAACTCATTGTATCTTTTTTCAAAATTTAGGTATCAGTGATTTCATTTTGCCTTACATTTCATTGTTATGATCTGAACCAAGGTCAAGTTACTGCTAATTTCAGACCCTAGATTAGACCAGCTTTTTGCCTCTCCATTTCAGCATTTTAAAAATATCCTGCTTAACCCGTGTTGTTTCTTGAACTCAGAAATAAAATACACTTACATTATTTATTTCCTTACTTGTTTTGGCAGGAGGCTTTTTAGTTAAAAAAGCAAGCAAACTAATGCAGCAGACACCTGAAATAAGGCCTAATACCTTAATTATAATTTATAAGGTGAAGAGTGAAAGAACGATTTAGTGATCAAGTACGGTATGTGGGCTCTGATCAGACAACCTGTGTTCAGATCACAGCTCTGCCATTCACTAGCTGTGCAACCTCGGAGGAGTTACTTAAAGTAGATTAAGTTACTTAAAGTATATTTAAAGCTCCTCATGCTTTTCATCCATCAGTTAGGTTGTTTTAAGTGTTACCTAAGTTGGTAGATATAAACACTCAGAGGTTGGCAATCTCCCTCTGTACAAACAAGCAAAACAAAAAAAATACCTGAATATGTGATTGCTTTCATTATTGTTAAGAATGTAGTTAATATTTGGAAGTCTACAATGTAATATTAAGGTTTTGGGGGTGTAATATTTATAGTTCTGACAATACTAATAATTGCGTTAATTGACAAGATCAGCTCTAGAAATAAGGAGTAGTAACTTGCTGAAGGTCTCCCCTTCCTCCTTTTTGTAGTGCAGGAAATGGTGTGTGAGTGTGTTTGTGTTTGTGCCACTACCTCATAGTTTTCTCAGAAGGCTGTTTCTGATTGCTCTCGCTAACATTTTATAAAAGCTAAAAGCTCACTGCTGGTTTTTGGACACAGAATGCTTACTCTCAGGAGACATGTGACACTTAGAAAAGTTTTTGTTTCTTGTGAATGAACAAAAATTTCCAAGTTTTGTTTCTCCATGGGGATTTTCAATAAACATAATAGCATTTATTTTCATGGAGAAGCAGAGCCATATAGGAAAATTAAAATTATAATTTTAAAGGATTCTTGGTAATTCTAAATTTTGGGATGTTGATAATTTGTTTTTGAAGGGAGTTTCTTTATGTAAAATTACAAGGATAAACATTTCAAATGTGGAAGTAGTCGGTTCTATGTGGTGATTATAACCAAAAAAGGCAATAGCATTCTGAGAAATTATGCCTTAAGATACTTCAGAAACAATGGAAGACATACTTGGTCTGGCCTAGCAATGATTTGGTGAAAGAGTTTGAGAAATGTAGTTTTTAAGTATTATTTAATACCTGTTAACTTCTGAATTTTGGAGTAAACAAATATCATGGAATTGTAGATTTTTCCTTTATTTGCAAGGTAAATTTTTGGACAGATTAGAATTCATTTGAACTTCAGGTTTTTCTGTGTTCCTGTAAGTTAATGTGCTCATTTATAGGTAAGATAAGTGGATGAGAAAATTTTTTCCATGAAGTCATGGTTGAACAGTGTAATTGGAAGCTGCTTTCAAATATGTTGACGATGATATATAATGTACTTTATTTTATGTATTACGTAAATGAAGGTTTAGTGCTTCACTTAGGTTTTTAAAACATTGTACAACGTATTTTACGTTATCACACTAATATTAGCATGATCTTGATTTCCGACACTTTGAGGGTAAAATATTTTATCTTATCTTGATTTTTGTTGATAATAAAACCAATGCAGTTTATCTCAATTGGGTGTTCATTTAATAATGATCAGCATCTTTATATTTATTTCTAAGCATAATTATACTTGTTAACTGACTATACATATTTATTTTTGTCTGACCTGTTTCACAGGTCATTAATTTTTAGTTTGTACCTTCAACATATGATAAATATTTTCTTTTTAAATATTATGAGCACTTTTCTAATCTTGGTGAATTAAGAAAAAAAAATCTGCCCAATATCAGCTACTTGGTTTTTCACTCATTAGTTTAGAAAGGTTCGTACTCATTGAGGACAGCGTTGAATATACTGTAATGATTTTATTTGTGAACCCTTTTATTTCTGTAGTTTTTCTTTTTTCTTGTTTTCCATGAAGGTATAATCTTTCATTAGTCAGGGGGTGTGGAATGGTGGGAAGAGCTCTATATAAAGGTCACCAGGCATGAATCCTACTTTTGCATTTTCAGCTCCTTTGCCACATTTTCTTGAAAAAGTCAAAGTCACTTATCTTCTCTGAGCCTCAATTCCCTCTCCTCTCGGGTTGAGCTGATAATGCCTCCACCACTTACTCATTCGGTTATGCGGAGCCATTGAGGAAACATAAAAAATGCTGTGTAAGATATGAAGCATCATTTTGCTTCAAAAATTTTTACTTATTATAGAAAAACAAAGAATATAAATAATCTAAAACTAGATCTCATATCAGAGCGAATTTGCCTGGTATTTGCTTTTCTTTATATATATTCGTATGTGTATATGTGAGAAAACAAAAATGCACATACATGTATATACATGGGATTACATTGTATGTAGTACTTTTGTCCCTCTTAAATCTAATATCTCCTGAGAAACATTCTGTATCTTTTATTGATGCATAATATTCTAATAATGCCACTACTATTGCACACTTAGGGTGTTTTCATTTTTTTGTTGGATCTGTTTTTTTTGGCCTTCATTTAAGGTTCTTTCTTGAGGGTACATCCAGAAGTTGGAATAACTGGTCCAGAATGACTATTGAAGACTAATGTTTGTTTGCTCAGGACTTGGTGCTTCATTCAGTTCAGACAGGGAAGCATAAAGTGTTTATGAGCTAAGCTGCAGTAGGAACATATTTATAGGAAGATTGTGTGATGGTGGTATATAGGGTGAATTGTAATGGAGAGCACCTTGAAGCTATAGCACTTCAATAAAATGGTTTGGTCTAGCGTAATTATAGTAGAGAGAGAGAAGTACGGTCTTGAGAAGGAGCAGTTGTGAAGAAGCAATTGATGACTTATAAACACGAGAATAAGATTATTAAATTGGGAAGCTGGTGCAGTTGGTAGAATTAGGGAGGTCTGGAGCAGCCCCTTAGTGAGGGAAGATCATGACTGAGTGTTGGATATGTTTTAAGGTATCAGCAATTCAGACAAGAAGAAGGGCCCTTGCAAAGGCCGTGGGTGGAGATGTCAGTCACTCACAAAGAGGTTATGCACTGAAGCCCAGGAATTGAACTATACCTTTGAAATAAGACTGTATACGAATAAAAGTGTCACCGTAAGAGGATGAGAGGAGGAACCAGAATCGACAACAGTGAGAAGCAGGAAGTGCTCAGAAATGGGTTAGAAGAACTCGCACCAGAAGCCAAGTTATTAGAGTTTAAGAAAGTAATAGTGAGCAGTATGTTTACACCTTAATGATTCACAGAAAAGAATTATCTGAATAGAAAGTTTTGCTTCTATAGATAAAATATGATTTGTTTACAGAAATGTATTTGTATACCACTCGAAAATATATTACAGAGTATTGTAGAATAATGAAAAGATATGATTGATTGTTATGATGAATGCTCATGTACCAAGTGTGGCCATTACAGTTGAGATCCTCTCTGTTTCCTTTCCTGCCTGCCATATGGTTATTTATTTGTGTTCGTTGATTTATTTCCTACCTTTGTATATTGAGAGGGCTTGGATTCAGTGATATTCCAAACAGCAGCTGTCATAGCTAGCATCTAGGTCTTGCCTTGTAAATACCACTCCTTACTCTAAGAAACCAGGGCCGATCCAGGTCTACAGCAGGGAAAGGACATGGTGAGCCTGGAACATCTTCTGCTAGAAAGTAAGGAAGAGCCTGAACGCTAAGAGGAGTGATGTCAAAAGGACATAGAAGCCAGCTTTAAGGGGCTTCCATTGGCCAATTTGGGGATAGTATGAGAATTACAAAGCATAGTTATGATAACTGATTATGAAGCATGGCATAAAAGTGAAAATCCCAGAGTCCATTTAAAGTGCTCTTGAAAGAGAGCTAGAGAGAGCAGATGAGACAGACAAGGGCAAGATCCTGAGGTTCTTTATAGAAGAATGCCAGCTAACAAATGTCGAAGGTGTGATGGAATTAGAACACTGCCATCCTGCAGCGCTCCTTGTAATCACTGAGATGGGCAAGCTTCGTCAGTGAGCCCTGCAGCTGCTGGGAGCTGGTTGTTCGGAAGCAGGATATTCACACAGTGTCAGCTTCTAGTGGCCACGTGCATTCCTGGGCTCCGGGTCCAATTCCTCACGTTCCAGCTGAGCAGCGTAGCGTCTCTGTGACCCTGCCCTCAGAGTCACCCCCCTTTCTCTGCCTCCTTTCTTCTGTCTGCCTCTTCCACTTCTAAGGACACAGATTACATTGAGTCCACCCAGATGCTCCAGAATAGTTTTCTTATTTTAAAGCCAGCTGTGCAGTGACCATAGTTCCATTCGCATGCCACGTAACCTAACAGGTTTCACGAGATGTGGAGGTGGACATCTTTCAGAAGCCGTTGCTCTTGTGATGTAGAGTCAGTAGGAGAAATGCACACTTACTGCAATACTGAAAATCTATAATTCTATCTGTCTTTTATACCGATACCATTAAATAATTGAAATTATTGTAAAACTATAGTATAAAAATAATCTATTCATTTAAAGACGTTTTCAGAGTGGTAATACCTTATTAATCATAAAACAGACATATCAAGCAAAATGGTAGCAATTTCTATATATTTTTAATAACAAGGGGCATTTGCTCCAAAAGTCAAATCACATTATAGATAATATATTTTTGTGTATCTAAAACTTGAATGATGACCGTGTAACAGCCACTGTGTCAAGTAATGCATTTTTATAACTTTCTGAGATAAGTGTGATTATCCCCACACTACAGATTAGGGAGCAGAGCATTAGGGTGATTTGAAGAATTGTGCAGGATCGCCCATATGGTAAGTGGTAGACTCAGGATCTGATCTCAGTGCTGCCTGACTGCAAAACCTGTGCGTTATGAAGTGTGAGCCCAGTCATTTTTATGCCCCAGTCTCAAAATTCCTCTGACTCTACGGCGGCATTTTCTAAATCCTGAAGACACAGTTCTAGGAGATGTGCATAGGTCTGCTCTGAGGAAGGTACTTAGTGGTGAGCAGGTGTAGAGAAAGTGGTCCAGTCCTCCTCCCTCGCTTGGTGCCCAGCGCTCACCAGCGCTGCCCTGACTCGAAGTCTGCAGTGTTTACTCTTCTGATCTGGGCCTGTCCAGTCTTATTCTATACCACCCCCCATCCCTACGTCTTTGGGTAACATCCCTGTTAACATTCTGCGGAACAGTCATCTGTAGGATATTTGGCAATGTTGAGAATCTGGATAAAATCTAAAGTTTTGGGCATGATTTATAACACCCTTCACAATGAGGATTCTGCTTGTTTTCTTTGTTGTCTCAAATTTTCACTTAATTCTCTAGCAATGTCTCTTGACCTTTCTCTGTTATTTTGTTCCAAACTGTACACCCTGTTCCATGCGCCTGGAATCTGTGCCCACAAGCCAGTTTAACCATTCTGCTCCCAGACTTCGTTGGAACTTTTCTAAAAGCTCCTGCTGTTTGCTCTCTCCGTACCTGCTACCTCAGTCATTGCGCCTGACGCTGTTCTACCGTCGTTCATCCTTCTCCTGTCTGTTCCTTGGTTAGGTCTGAATGCTGTTTATTTTTGGGTCCCTGGTGCTTGCTTATTAAAACATGTGAATCTTTTAATTAGTGTTTGAATTGAATCACACTGAATGGCATTGTAGTTCCTGTGAACATAGTGTTCCTATACAGATTCACAGAAGGGTAGGCATGCTCTTCCTGCTAACTTGGTGTTCACTACTCGAGGGGCACTGGCCAGTGGGAATGAGGTAGAATATTGGGGGTGTTCATTATTTCTTGAACCTTCGCGCCTGGGGCACTCAATCGCTAAAAGTGGCAAAGGTTTATATGAGGCTAAGAGTGTGTCAGGCGCCAGGCAGTAATCATGTAACCCTCATGACCACCATTCCATCTTACGTGAGAGGGAACCAAAGGCACCTCGTTAAATAACAGGTCTCAGTTTACAGAGAGAATTAATGGTGGCCCAGGGATGGAAACCCAGGGAGTTTATTTCCAGAGTTATACTCCTTAACTGTCAATACCATCTTGGCTCCATCTTACTTCAGAGGGAAGAAGGTTGGGTTTCACCTGTGAGGTATTCTTCCCGAGTGTCTGCTGCATCTATATTAGCACCTGGAGGATTACTAGGAACCCTGAGCTCTGCACCTGGTAGGAAGGCGAGGGCCTTTTGTAGAGGCCAGAAGGGAAGGTGAAGGGATTGTGGTGGAGGAGTAGGTCCAAAGCGTGACTTGGTTGCGCAAAGCACAGAACGGTGGGCTCTTTTATAGGGCTGCCTCTGAAGTTCTGACAGCAGACACAGGATTATTGGTGATGCAGTTTTTGTGTAGATTTGCTTTCTTATGAGATTCTAGGATTTAGAATATATGTATAAACACTTTGAAAAAACCAAATATGAGTTTCTTTTAAAGATATATCAAAATTCAAAGTTTAGAGTTTTCACTCATTCAGGCCATTTTTTTCTCCAAGTTAGTTACAATTTTTATTTTTACCATTCAAAGTCAAAACTATAAAGAGGGACAGAACAGAACCTTGGGTTGCTGGACATTTGGATGTGTGTGATGGCCCATTATTCTTTGCTTGGTGCTATCGCTCAGTTGTGGAGTGCCTTATTCTTTCTTGGCCCTAGCCGCCTTCTTGGGGATTAGTGTAAACAGAAATGGGTATCGAATTTACATCTCAGGTCAGTGGCTTTCACATAGGCAGGCACTGTTGTTTGACGTGGTAGACTTGTCAGATCTTTGCATCTTGATTTCTAGGTAGTCTTGCTGCATCTGCTGAAATTTCATTTAAGTTGTTATGCATATCAGTTAAGATGCTATCTGAGCTGGCTCAAAGGAATGGAGGCTTTCAGAGTTGAAATCCTTAAACTATTTTTTTTCTAGATGTAACTGTGTCACGGACACTATTCTAAAAATAGCAGTACTAATATTAGCTATTATTTATTAAGTTGTCTTTGTCTGCTTCTCATGCCACATTGTGTTTATGTTGTTTTATTTAACTCTCACAAAACTCCTATGAAGTATTGCTTTTCTCATGTTTCAACTGAGGAAACTGCTACTCGGAGAGTGTTCTTAAAATTCTCAAAGTTACAGGAGCCGTAAATGGCAGAGCCCTGACAGGAGTCACCTGTTCTCACTTGTACTTGAAGTGCTACCAGGGGGACAAATGCTGCGTGGTCAACCCAACCTGAGGAGTTAACCAGCCTTGACCAGGAACATGGCCACAAGCGTCTGCTTGCGAGGACTTTGTTTCTTGTTCCTCAGGTAGCCTTGGCCGGCTAAACTTGCAGCTTGCTGTTGTTTTTTAAAATTTTCTGCTTCTTCAGCAGTGATGAAAAACTGTCAATTATATTCTTGTTTGGTCCACTCAGCTTTTCACTGTGTGGCCCCTGTGCTCTGACAAGCTGTTTGCGAGGTGTGTGGCACTGGTGTAGAGGGGGACCAGCTGGGAGAAATGGGTGGATTACTACAGATCCCTCATTAAGACTAAAAGGATAAGTGACGGTGCACGCATCATAGTCAGATAGTAATGAGTTCTTAGAAATTTTCTTTTAACTTATTGTGTTTAGATTTTAACTTCTTAGCAGCAAATGCACTTTCTTTCCTGTAACCTATAGTGCCTACATGGACCTGATCATCAGAAATTTTTGAGGAGTTGGATACTGTGTCTTATAGGCCTGTCTTTCAGGAGTATCTGACCTTATTCGACAGATGAGGGAAACAAACAACATAAAAATTCAGGGAAGCTGCTGTTGCTGCTGCTGCTTCTCTTGCCTTGAGTTCAGGAGAAGCACAGCCTGTGCAAACCTGACTTTTGGCCCCTGAGTTGAGCACCCTGCCTTGCACTGTGTGAGGTGGGAGTGCAAGGGTGCTGTGGCTCTGGGTGTCTCCTGATTTTCACGTCCTGTTCTCTGTAGTCACGGTTTTATATTGTATTTGCTTTCATAGGTGAGTCAGATGATCTTTCGTGACTCACAAGTGAAATAATTCTGCAGTGAGAAAATCTGAGGGGCTGAAGGAAGAGGTTTGTATTCTATCTCCATATAGTGTAAGAAAAATTATTTTAAAATTAGGAGTTCAAATCTGAAATTTTTGTACTAAAAAGTAGAAATCTGTAGCTAGTTTGCAAATGCTACTGTTGTGCTGTTCTTTTGACACCAAAAACAATTTCAAATGATGCTGTTTCAGGCAGTTATAGATACTTGGAAATCAATCATACTTTAAACAGCACTACTTTTTATTATTTCAAGGTGTTCCTTTAGATTGTTAGGCACTTGCCAGATGGATAGCTTCGGAGTATATATTTCTAGCATGAGTCTTGCCCTTGAACTCAAGACCAGTAGATTCAGCCTCCTGTTAGAGACCCGTCTTGGATGTCAGTGGGCTTCCTCATTGAACATGTCCTAAAATGATGTTCTCCTTCAGACCAGCTCAGTTTTTCCCAGGCCGAAATCTTTGATGATGTCTTTGATTCCTCTCCTCCAGACTCCATGTGCAGTCCCTAGGGAAATGTTTGGTTCTAATCACAAATACGTTTCTAGAAACTGACCAGATCTCTTCTCTACCGCTAGCCCTCGGTCCAAAGCACTGTCACCTCTTCCTGGATTATTGCAAGGGCCAGTTAGTTCCTCCCTCTCTCTGTGTCCCCGCACCGCCCCCTTCCCCTGCCCCCGCAGCCTGTGCTAAACAGAACGGCTAGAGGACTCTATTAAAATGCGAGTCCCGCACGTCTGTCCTCTGTTCGGACGCCTGCGACGCTTTCCTTCTCACTCAGTGCCAGCCCAGGCTGTGTGGCCTAGGAGCTTGGTACCTCCCCCAGTGCCCGGCCACCACCTCGTCCCTCCTCTGCTCCGCATTCCACTGCGGACGGCCCCACGGGCTTGTGCCCCAGGGCTCCGTGGCTGCCCTTCCTTCTGTGGCCTGCTGCCCCCTGCTTGGTGGAATACCCAGCTCGCCACCGCAGTCCTGAGCCACCCAAATGTAAAATGCTGATCCCCTGCTGAGGTTTCAGCTCTTCCTTCTCTATTTTGTTTTTTCTCCCACCACTTTTCTTCACTCTTTAAGATGCTCTGTATTGTAGCTTTTGTTCTTGTCATCCGTTTCCCTCACTAGGTTTTACGTTTTCCAAGGCAGGGACCTCTCTTTGTTTGATCACCTGTGTACCACAGTTGCCTAGACCGTTCCTGTCTAGGGTAGGTCCTGCTTTTAGCACACGCATTAGCTTGTGCACACATGATTAGGGGAGTCCGTGCGGGAGCGTGGCAGGCTGAGTGCTGCTGCTTCGTCCTGATGAGAAGCCACAGGTTATAGAAGGGAGGCTCCGTGAAGACGCGACTTTAACTGTCTCATTTTGCATCCTACATGCAGAACCTGTCCATGGCTGGTACATAGTCACCAGTGAATGAGTGGAAACTAGCAAAGTGTTAAGTCACGTGTGCTCGTTGGGAGCAAGGCATTTCAGTTGTATAGCTTTTCAGATTCAGGATTATTTTTGTTTTATTTCTGGTGGTATCTAGATTATAAATTTTCCAAAACAACCATTATGTTAAAATATTAATACTCTTATGGTGGCAGTGAAGGATAGGCTCCGTTCAGTAAACACAAATTACTGGCAGTCTTATTATCCGCGGAGGTTGGTAAGTTTATTTTAGTCGGTCATGCTTGGCTCATATTGTTTCACTGTGGACGATGTTGAGACTTTTACACTACACACACTTTAGTTAGACCAAATTAAAAGAATTTATGGTTACTTTATGTCGGGTTTTGGATGAATAAATATTTTGCACTTGACTACAACTGAGCTGTGTTTTAGTATTGTAAATTCTTCCCCATAATAATAAAAAATTGTTATTCCTCTGGATAATTTAGTATTATAGACATGCAGCAGATTATGTCAGAATGTTAAATTATAAGAAGAAGCTTTCCTTCTCTGTGTACTTTAGTTTGTTCCCCTGTGCAGTGTAATATTTTTGTTTTACTTCTTAAACCTGAAACATTTTAATTAATAAAATTTTTGTCTTTTAAAAGCTACACTGTGGTTTCTAGGCTCAGATCTCTTAAATTATACTTGGTCATATAAATAAGCTGTGCTTTGCAACTCTGGGTTCTTAACCTTTGCTCTTTGCTATTAGCTTTATGTTTTTTTAATTATAGGAAAATAGAGGACAGTAGGGAAGTTATGACTTAAATGGACTGTTGTTATTGCTGTATTCTTTTTTAAGGAAATGAAAAATATTATTTATTTTGTTCAAATCAAACAGAAACAAATATAGAATATCTTATACTGTAATTTTTGTTAAGCACTTAACATCATCACAGTTTGATTCTTTGTATGTAATAATCATTTTTTCATTTTATGGATTGGTGGTATGATTGGTTATTTATAGTTGTAAAGCATGTGTTGTCCATCATTGTTACTCAGTGTAGAGAAAAGAATGAATGTTATTTTTAGTGTTATACAAATGCATTACTTGAATAATGGACTCAGTCATTAAAAAAATACAAACATATTATTTTAGCCTCAAAACTGAGGTTCCCTAATATTATACGAAAATAACCAAAATAGACCAGACATGAAAAGGAGCATTCACATTTTGGTCTTGGCTTTTGACACACATCTCTTCCATAAGGCCACAGTACTTTATAGTCTTGTGTTGCCTGTTTGTGCAAACACGTCCAGATGAATTCAGTGTTTAATGGTAAGAATCTTATAACATGCCAATTTGATTTGTAGCCCTTTATATCATAGAATGCTAATTAAAATCATATTTTTGCACATGTCATGCCTTTCATGTATATATGCAAATAGATTCTGTTGCCTTTCAGCTATTAGTAACTTTATGAAGGACAGCTGTAATACGTAATTAACAAAAATGTTTGCAAGCCCCTTTTACACTGAAAGTTACAATAGTAAAATTTCTTTGCTTATCAAGAGAGCCATTTTAGTCTGATGCTTCTGAATGAGATCTAAATTGTTTTAAATACTCACACGACGTAATTAAATTGTGTTGTACTCTATATATGCAGAAGGATGGTGCACTATGCACTGGCTCCTGATTCCTGTCCATTTCATATCTATGTCAACAAAATTGAATTAAGTGATCCGATTTGTATGTAAAATAAGATAGCATGTCAGGTAATACTTTTTGCTTGTTTTAGTTATTGATACCTTCTGGGCACTTAAGTACATTTTTTTTTTTTTTTTTTGCTTGTATTGCAGACATGGTAAACATTTATATCATTTTAAAAAACCTCTCTAAATAATTACCATGTTTTTAAGGAAGCTTCATGAAGGCTATTCATTTTCTCTTTTACAGTCCCTTAAATGTTTAATAAAATGACATTTTCTCAAACTCATTTCATGATTGAAGTGTGAGATCAACTAAGGGGCAGGGAATGTGATACTGAGGTGTTGCTTTATCTTTCTTACTAACTGACAGCGAAGACAGTGACTAAAGAACTAAAATCATTGGTTTGGTCCCTGTTCGTCTACTCAAGTGAGAAAATGAACCAGTGAATTTAAATGCCGTTATTTCTTCTGGTTTTCAGGTATTGCAGTATATTAATCTGTATGCAAGCTTTCTGCTTAGAATTTAGTGCCACTGTAATGTGCATTTTCATGTTACAAATATATATTCATGTTACATATATATATTTATATATAAAATCCATGTCTATTTTTTAAAAATTTAGTATGTATTTCTAGCAGAGAGTTAAGTTTTAGTTCTATAATAACTTTTTTTTTTTTTTTTTAGGGTTGCTTTTGTAATGAAGAAACACCTAAATACTCATCTACTGGGAAAACATGGAGTTGGCACACCAAAAGAAAGGTAATTTTCATCCATTTTTAAAAAATTTAACTAATATAATTATGTTTTCATTTTAGATTTTGTTTAGTGGGGTGACTCCTAGAACTTTATCAAGTCAGTTTGTCATGTTCTACATTAGTGGTACTCTGTTGTTGAATATCATATTTTATGCCATTCTCCCATAAGATTTTTTTTTAACATCTTTATTGAAGTATAATTGCTTTACAATGTTGTGTTAGTTTCTGCTGTATAACAAAGTGAATCATCTATATGCACACATATATCCCCATATTTCCTCCCTCTTGCGTCTCCCTCCCACCTTCCCTATCCCACCCCTCTAGGTGGTCACAAAGCACCTAGCTGATCTCCCTGTGCTATGCGGCTGCTTCCCACTAGCTGTCTATCTGTTTTACATTTGATAGTGCATATATGTCCATGGCACTCTCTCACTTCATCCCAGCTTACCCTTCCCCCTCCCTGTGTCCTCAAGTCCGTTCTCTTCATCTGCGTCTTTTCCAATAAGAATTTAATGTTGCATTTTAATTGTAGAAAATTCAATCTAAGAATATTTGAAAAGATTTGAGGGATTTGAATTTGTGAATTTGTGAAACAACCTTGAAACAGTAGAAGAGTTAAATTGGAGGGAATTGACCTCTGCAAATGCATCAGAATGAGCTAAAATAAATATGTAAAACCAAACTATTTTCATTTGAACTTTGTGTATTTTTATTTTGAGGTTTTAAAATAACATTTTTTGAATTCTTACTGTAGAATTAAACATTGCTGATGTTAAAAAAGAAATACATCTTGTGTCATCCTCCAAATAATACTACGGTTGCCATGTCATGAAAAATAACACTACAATTACTGTGTCATCAACTGCCAGGTTTTCTTTTTTCTTGCTACTGTATCATAATTAGCTTCATCACATAGACTTAATTATATTAGGTGAACTGAAATACAGCAATGTCAGCTACCAGGTGAGCCTGGCTACTTCTGAAACTCTAAATCTTTAAAATGTGCAGCTCCCTCAGCACTAGTGCAAGCACCCTCACCTCCTTCAAAGACCTGGTAGGTTTTCAGCTTTCCCCAAATCCTCCAAGATGGTATCTGAAATTCTGCAGACACTCCTAGAAACTTTTGTTTTAAATACTATTTGAAAATGTCAGTCATGATGCAATTTATTCTATCATTGTATAGCCTAGGGCTTCTTCTGCCATGTTTGTAAATGTTTAATAAATTTTTAAAAGATTTAAAATACTCATCAATATGTTCTATGTTTACAAGGAATTTAGCTTGACTTTTCTATTGGTGGCATATTGTTTTCTTTAGCATTTTAGTTTGGACATGACTACTGTGTCAGAATATTGGAGTGTTACATATGCCTACTTTCTGCCTTTTGGTTTCTCATACTTTTCTTTGTAACATTATATTTAACTCGAGACAAAATTTATGTGTTGAACAGATCCTGAATGCATTATTCTTGAAATTCAAAAGATTTTGTATTATTTAAATTGTAATTTGGAACCTGTCAAAGTTATGTTTTGTAAGTATTTAAGAAACAAAACATTTGTAGTTATTGTGTTCTTGTTGCTTTCATTTGCATTATCTCATTAATCATTATATGACATTATCAGTGGTGCATTGTTATTCTATTATAGAACTAAAGACAGATTCAGGAATATACAACAATTCCTTCAATATCTCATCATTAATAAGTGTTGGAATTGTTATTTTCCTAATTCTGGTGCTCTTCTGTGTACTGATTATATTATCTCACGTTGAAATCTTTACATATAGGTACTTAGGGTGTTTTATTCACACAATAAATTTGAATGAAAACAATCTAGATCAGATAATTAGTAAAAATAAAATATTTCCCTACTATATAACTCGTATACATTTTGAACTCAAATGTATCATTTTTGCTTTTTATTTAGGCATTTTAAAAATTTGAGTATGTCTGTTCATATGGTTTCATATTAATGAAAAATTCAACATCTTAAACATATATTTATCCTCCAAGCACCTTAAAAACAGTAGATACCTCCTATATGTGGTGCTAGGAGTTTGAAAATTCCAGTTGTACTCTTAGGTTTTTCCATTTACCTTTTCCTGTGCATTCCAGGATAACTGTCTGTTGCTTTCACTCATTTCAGTCCCTAATACAAAAAGAGAGGCTAAAAAGAGGCAAGAGAAAGATTGCATGTCTTTTTTAGCCTTTGAGGTATGGTAAGCTTTTTCTCCAATTTTTATATGATTTTTGTCCTCAGATGAGGAGATGAGTCTCAAATGGGAAAGTATTCCTCATCTTCTGGGTTATTACCTTCTAAGTAGTCCAGGTGCAGAGTTCATCTACATTCGACATTAGACTGAATTGTTTTTCCTACCAAAAATTCTGTGTTTCAGAGGACCTCTTGTTTATGATATCTGTTTATAGATAGGGCATTCTCTCTTCCTGATAGAAATACTGAGTTGGAATACCAGGGCTTCAGCCGCAGCATAATTTCCCAGTAGACGTCCATAGCTGGAGAAGGCTAAGATTTAAGTAGCAAAATCTAGCACAGTAAATACCGTAAGGCTCCTTCCTTCCAGTCCACCTTCCTCCATTCCTTGCAGAGGGAATTGATGCCTTTTAACAGTCTTAGGAAACAAAGAAACTCTTTATCAGCATATTCAACCATCACTTTGGGCATAACTGTTCTCTAAATTAAGTTAAACATTTTTTTCTTACCTACTTAAAACATTAATGCCTTGGCCATAGTTTTGCAAGCTTGCTATATTTTAATTTCTCTAGGACAATATAATCAGTTTATTCTTTTTGTGTTTTGAATTTGATTCTCCCCTCTTATGCATTGCATATTATAGCAAATAGTAATAGAAGTTAGCTAAATAGGCTGTGACAATTAAATTAATAATGCATTTTGTTTGCAAGTATTTAGGCCTTGTGCTTTGACTGATATATGCAAAAATGATAATTTATTACAAATAAATCATATTCTTGCTCTATAGTTTGATGAACTAATGAATTTTGTCAGCATGACTGTCATTAGCAACAGAAAAGTAGATAATTTCAAATATATATTTTTTGACTCTGTGAACACCTGAAGTGATGGCTTGTGTAAGAACATACTTTTTTGTCCCTAAATTTGCATGAACTTATTTTAAGGTAGTATATTACTATATTTTAGAAGTCTTGTACACTTATATATAAACAACTAAATATAGCCACATTCAGTTCACATTCCAAAATGATAAACTCCAATTAATTTGCAAGTTCATTCTAAAGTATTCCTTATTTTAAGTAAGTAATTCTCTTTATACTATAGTTAGCCAAAGTAGCTTCCTGACTCTCTGAAATCTCTAATAGAAATCCAGAAAACGAGCTTATCCACAATTATCACAATTGAAACAGCCATAATAAGTATATCTTATGTGAAAGCCAGGTGCATATTACAATAGAAAGAGATAGCATTTGTAGTTCAGTGCTTGGAAATCAGCTGGGCTTTGAATGACTGTGTAAACAGGAGGAGGGGGAAATGATTCATTCAGAATTTCTGATCTGATACATTGCTTTTGTGGTGTCTGGGACAATATCAGGAAATGTCTATACTGGCAGTATCTATGGAAGGCTGATGTGCTCCCCAAGCCAGTTTTACCAGTAAAGGATTTTAAGTTGGATGTGTATATCTGAGAATCTAAGAGCTAAATAATGTACCTAGTTTTTCAAGTTATTAATGAATATCCAGATTAAAACCGTAGTATTTTTTCAATGAAGCAATTTTTGCAGGAGCCTGTGAATATTCTAAGTCTCAGATTGTGCCTTATTGTCAACCTAGCTGTGGGGTATCTTCAGGCCCCTGGGGGCAGGCTCAGGGCTGGCCAGTGAATTTGTTCAAGTGAATGGGTTTCCCCCAGGCTTTCTTCAGATTCCTGAGCCCTGATATTTTTGTTGGCTTCTCTCCTTTATCAGACATTTGTCACTTGTGATTGGGCATCTTACTTTTAACAGTATCTTTGAGCTTATTGATAATAAAATCTTTTCCCCTCATTTTTACATATACCAGATATTATGTAGTCTGAGTGTGGGATAGAAATACTGGCAGCCCTGATAGTGGTTCTAATTTGTTATGAGCAATTGCTATAGGACAGGATGTTGTGTAAGTCTTTTGGAATCTATCTCATCTCCTTTCTCAAAAACTTTTTTTTTTTTTGCGGCACGCGGGCCTCTCACTGTTGTGGCCTCTCCCGTTGCGGAGCACAGGCTCCGGACGCGCAGACTCAGCGGCCATGGCTCACGGGCCCAGCCACTCCGCGGCATGTGGGATCTTCCCGGACCGGGGCACAAACCCGTGTCCCCTGCATCAGCAGGCAGACTGTCAACCACTGCGCCACCAGGGAAGCCCAAGAACTTTTTTATTTATATGGTAAAAATTGTGTGAAGGCATCATCATTGTTTTCTGTCTCTCAGTTTAGATATAAGCCTCGCCCTTTTTCTTTTTCTTTTTCTCTTTCTTTCTTTCTTTCTTTCTTTCTTTCTTTCTTTCTTTCTTTCTTTCTTTCTTTCCTTCTTTCCTTTCTTCCTTCCTTCCTTTCTTCCTTCCTTCCTTCCTTCCTTCCTTCCTCATCTTTATTGGAGTATAGTTACTTTACAATGGTGTGTTACTTTCTGCTTTATAACAAAGTGAATCAGCTACACATATACATACTGAAGCATGCGAATGTCATCCGAACCCAAACATTCCTGGGAAAAGCATATATACGTGTACGTGCACAGTTGTTATTGAAGCTTTGCCAGTGATACTTTGGGTTCATTAGAAACTTAGGTTACTTTTAAATTGAGAGAATAATACATTTTTTAAAAACTCTGAATTACATATATTTAGGTAGACTCAAATTTTTCCTATTAGAAGAGATTATATTCATAATGTGAGATAGCTCCTGCTGTTGTCACTTGATTGTCCATTTTAGATAAGTAACTTGCCTTTTGGCTAAGTTGTTATTGCTTATATTTTCTTTTATTAAAGGATCAACCATTTTCCTTAATATTTGTTCCATGTGAATTTCTGTAAGGTAAATTCTATTTTATCATTGAAACAGGTAGCTTATTCTCATGGATGCATTGAGATATTTCATTCCGTGTTGAGTGTCCTTCTTGTCTCTGAGGAGTGTTCTTTATAACACTTGTCAGTCACGTTGTGTTTTCTGGCTCAGGTCTGCTCTCCTGTCACCACTGCTTATTGCTTATCGCTTATCGGTTTCCCCTCTCAGTTCTTCTCTTAATCAATGGCTAGTGATTTTTTTTTCTTTAATGAGGCCCAATTTTGGAAAAAAAAAGTGTCTATGGGCTCCCTTCTGCTTTAAAAAATATTTATATAAGAAGTGACTCTGTTGAGCCAAAATGGAGGAAAAACATTTCAATTCATTCTATCTCGGATTGCTTATTTTAATGAGTGGGAGGTTGTTATATTTCAGTGACTTACTATTGCTTTTGCGTGAGCTTAGGACTCCCTTTCCTCTATCTTCTCCCATTTCTCCATCTGTAGACAGTGTCTAGTATATAAATAGTATCCTATGATCATTTGACATCATTTTATTATAAGAAAGTTGGATTGAATAGACAGCCCTGCTAAACAATTATTTCTATGTGGAATGATAGACGTCACATCACTCATGTAAAGCCAAGGTTGTTATTTTTAGAACACTCCCTTCTATATTTTACTGACTTAATCTGACCACTTATTAAGGTACATAAGGAGATAGTATATATTTCCTCCTGAAGTTATCTTGTTAGCATTTGGGTAGTATTTCTAAATTAAATGGATAATTAGGATGTTCTATGGTTGCTTTATGACAAATGTTTTCTTACTGAAATGGGTATATTCTAATTCTTACTTTATAAATTTTCCAGGTGAAAGTTAGCAAAAGTTAGCATCACTGGTGAGAATATCAGGATCTCAGCTCCTCATTTGTTTGTTGAAGTTTCCAACTTACTTTTTGGGGAGGTGTTTGGACCTAGTTACAGATGCTTCTCATGACTCATCTCTGAGGGGATAGAAAACCCGCTTTTCACGCTCATAACTTCATTGGGGCCCTCAGTTTCCATGAAGCAATGGTAGCCCTACTCCTACTTCAGTTGCGTAGTGCAAAGCTATGTGGAATATCTGGATTCTGTATATTTGTCGTATAATTTAGTTTGCTGTTCTGAATAAATATTCTTTCTACTCATTTCTCAATGTGCTTTCAGTTTTACCCTTCAATTAGTCCCATCCCTAGAGAGCTGCTTTCCTTTGCCCCCATTGGTTTTGTTTTCTTCTTCCAATAACATTTTGACTGATTTTGTACTTAGTTTTTATGATAATGACTTAAATTTCAGAATGTTTTAAGAAGTAACCTTATAAAATGCGTGTCTTTATTGTAAAGATCGTGCTCAGGGGCGCAGCTCCTGAACACATGTCATATTTTCCTGGTGAGATCCTGGGGGTGGGGGGGCACTGTCTTTCTGGTCTCTCTTCCAGGAAAAGTTGTGCCTTTCTGAAACAACTTGTCATTTTGGTCTTAAGTACTAGCAAATCGTGAGTATAATTGAGTTTTCTTCTTCATGTTTACTGCTGGGAAGCTCAGTGCCAAAATTGTAATTCATCTCTAGAAATCAGGATGGACTTCATGGAATGCATTTTATTTACTACTGTTATTTCTAGTTTCATCCTTTTTTACCCTTATGGGAAATTCCCATTTTATGTGAGTGGTATATTTTAACAACCTCACATAAATCACAGCTCACATAATTCAAGGGAAGTTTCGCAATGAGAATTTTTGTGGAGTAGGGTCAGTATTTGTCTGGGAGGACATGTGTCTCCAGCCCTGTGGTTTGGGGGCATTGTGTCGAGCAGTGTGCAGCCCTGTTATGGGACGTGTTTTTAATTGCCCTTGCCCTGTTGTATGAAAATTTAGTGCACTTTAATGGTGCTTTTTATTTTTCGAGATTATCTTATTTTGAGGAATGCTTGCTCCTAAAGTGTGCTGAGCAGACATGGTGTGTAGTCCCCAGCCAAAGAAGGGAGGGTTGCTTCACTTTTATAGCAGGGTCCTTGCTCTCTGCTCCGTCAGAAGTAACTGCTGCTCTTAGCGCATCACAGTTGTGCTGATAAAATTCCATGTTTACTACTCTAGGGGAGATTTTCATGTTAGCAGTACGGAAAGTCTAAGTGTTAGAAGTATGTGTGTGTTACAGAAATGTAAGATTGTTTTCTCTGTTTTCTAAGATTCATTTTTAAATTTTAAGCTAGTATTTTATTGAGCGTTCATCTCTGTGTGTTTTATTCCCGGGCATTTAAATAGACATGGATATTATATGATTCTTGTTCTTTAGAAGGTATTGTAGGTTATGCAGTTATCCATTATATGTGAAAAGAAAAGCTACACAATGATACAAAAGAAAGTTTTAGAAGCGGGAACAATTAATCTTGCTTAAGAGGTATTATGGGGGATGCTAATGAAGACATCTAATTTATTCATTAATTTATTCTCCCAATAAACATTCACTACATCTGCTATTTACAATTACTGCTGTGTTCCAAAACTGAAATGGCATGTCGTGGTTGAAGATGATACACCCTCCGTTCTCACGCCCCTTCAATTTAGGGTTGATGGACTGAGGCTAAGGATAGAGGGATAATACGCACATACAGGAAAAGGAGAATTTTATTAGGAGGCGCTGACAAAAATACAGCAGGGTGCTATTCCAGAGAGTGTCTGGGCCGGGTGTTGCTTTAGGATGAGTGCTCAGGAAAGACCTTTCTGAAGGGGTGCATTTTAAGTGAAGCGTAGATTCGGAGCCCTCCCAGCAGAGAGCACAGTCAGAGGCCTCCGGTGAGGTGTGCGTGAGCTTGGTGAGTCCTGCCCCACTGCGCCCTGGGGCTGGGGCAGGGCAGAGGGGAAGATGAAGAGCTAAGACCCCAGCTGTGCGCTGTTTAGGAAACGGTCACCCGTGGGAGTGTTTCCTTTAGCGGGATCATGGGGCGGGTGAGGGTGGGCCTGGGCAACTGAGTCGGAATCCGGCTGGGAAAGAGCCTTGAATGCTGTGCCAGCTTTACCTCTTACTCTGTACGGAAGAGGAAGCCAGCAAGGCGTCAGTGGAGTTCAGCCCCAGGACAGTGTGGGCAAGTGGATTAGCCGGTCACAGCGACATTTCCTGGAGACCCTCACTGGCTCTCCCTGCCTCGCCTGCTCCCTCTCTCCCTCAGTGCCAGTCACCTTGCCTGATTCAATTGCGGAGCTTGCCTGCAAATAAGCCGTTTAGGCATTGGTTTTACAGGCAGACCTTGTTTTATTGTGCTTCGCAAATATTGTACTTTTTACAAATCGAAGGTTTGTGGCAACCCTGCATCAAGCAAGTCCATCAGCTCCATTTTTCCAGCAACATTTGCTTACTTCCTGTCTCTTTGTCACATTTTGGTAATTCTCACAAGATTTCAAACTTTTTATTATTATTATATTTGTTACGGTGACCTCTGATCAGTGATCTTTGATGCTCTTACTACGACTCTGAAGGCTCAGATGATGGTTAGCAGTTTTTAGCAATAAAGTATTCTTAATTAAGGTATGAATATTGTTTTTTAAGACATGATGCTATTGCACACTTAACAGACTACAATATAGTGTAAATGTAACTTATATATGCACTGGGAAACCGAAAAATTCATGCGACTGGCTTTTCTGTGATACTTGGCTTTAGTGTGGTGGTTGGGAACTGAACCTGCAGTGTCTCCGAGGTCTGCCTGTATTTTGTTAGACACATTCTCTTCCCAACTCCGTAACGTATTTCTTCCTTTCTCTATACTTTTGTTCTTCCTATTCCTCATTACACTCCTACTACATTCCATCTTTCCTGGTTATCATTCCAAATCATTATTTTATTTTCAAGCTTCAGTATGAGGCCCCTGTCTTCTATGAGTTTCTTCCTTGTGTATTCCATCTCTAAATGATTTTGCTTTTTTCATCATATTCCTATGGAACCTTGGTGAATAAAGTATATATATTTCTCTCTCCATCTCCCAAAGTGGAAACCCAAAAGGCTATAATGATACTGTATATGTTATAATGATTTAATCTAGTACTAGCTCATTGAGTTATTAGACCAGAAATGTATGGTTTAGTACTGATAATCTTTATTAAAATGACATCTGTTTTGTTCTATTGCCTCCTCTTTCATTCCTATATAGAAATAAAAGTGAATTCTGTGGAGATAGTGAACTATACCTTTTCTGCTATGAATGTTCTAATTGCTTTTGCATGCGATAATACATTGTTGTTTAATGTCACAAGTTAATTTTTTAAGGGTTTTGTTTCTTTTCTGCTACCATTTAGTAGTTCAATCAGATCTTGGATATAAGAATATCTGTCGTTTTAACCCTTTTTGAAGTCAGTGAATAAGTGATCCCAAATATGATCAATCAGATATGTTAAATGTTCAGAATATAGGTGTTTTCCCTTGGCAGGCATCTAGAATATTTTTGGCTATTCTCTTCTTTTATTTCACTTAAATTGCTTTTAGAACACTGGGGCTTATGCATCTGGACTCTGATTAAAATATGCCTTAAGCTCTTATCCTTAATTCCCCATCAGTGCCAGAATTAAAGAGAACAAAGACCTATATGTTCACTGCAGCCTTCAATTAGGGCTAATTACCAACTTTCATACAGTTTCATTATACAGTACTGACTTCTTGTGAGATGTTCTTTATATTCATGATGTCTTGGTAGTCGCTTATAAAAGTGCAAGTTTAAATTTTTTTCCTGAGGAATTTTCAGGAAACTTACAACCTTTCTGAAGCAATTTTTGTAAAGTTGGATCAAAGCAATATGCTGATCCATTTTAACAGATGAAAAACAAGATGTTTACATTTCATTATGCCACAGAACTCTGATAGGAAAACTCAAGGGTTTACACAGGGTATTCTCTAAGATATCTCCTCCCACCCCCAGTTCTTAGTCCTTGGGTCACTTGAATAATCCACTGTGAGCTTCAAACAAAGGGCTTCTCCACCAACCCTGTGCTGCTCTCGCCCTCGTACTCAGAGAAAACAAACAGACATTGATGTTCTGTAAGAGACTGGCCGATCTTGTAGTAGTCCTGGTGTTCCACAGAATGACTGTCTTCTGCTGCTGCAGGTCCTTCATTCCCTTTCAAAAGAATCATGATGTCATTTGATACGTTCTAAGATATTAGCACCTCCTAAGGTTGAATCATATGAAATTAATACTTAGGTTAAAAACCATCAAATATTGGCAATTTCATTTGAGTCAAACCTAATTCTGTTTAGAACTGTTCCTAGCATATGATGTCAATATAGAGAGCTGCTTTTCAGTGAAGTAATCATTTCCATTGAGTTTTTAAATCTTCTTTTTTAAAAAAAATTTTATTTATTTATTTATTTATTTTTGGCTGCGTTGGGTCTCCATCACTGTGCGTGGGCTTTCTCTAGTTGCGGCGAGCGGGGGCTACTCTTCATTGCGGTGCGCGGGCTTCTCATTGCAGTGGTTTCTCTTGTTGCGGAGCACAGGCTCTAGGTGTGCGGGCTTCAGTAGTTGTGGCTCATGGACTTAGTTGCTCCGCGGCATGTGGGATCTTCCTGGACCAGGGATCGAACCCGTGTCCCCTGCATTGGCAGGCAGATTCTTAACCACTGCGCCACCAGGGAAGTCCCTCCACTGAGTTTTAATGTAATCCAGTTCTTGCTTTTTTTATAGACAGTGATTCCCTAGACATAGTGTGGTGCAGTAAGTATGATACAGAAATTGGGTCAGGATAACAGGAAAGCTGTCTCAGCAGACTTTTTTTTTTTTTACTGTCTCCACTCAGTGTCCACTGAAAGCCATGTCTGCAGGTCTTCTAGGTCTGTGTCAGCTGCAATTTCAAGGCCCAGGTTTTGTCTCACTGTGAAAATCCTTCCCTGGATTTCTGTTCTATGTAATCGCTTCTTACTACTAAGAAGACTGATGTACAACTTAGCACATTCTATTTGGATTCTCTTTTTTGTTTAAAACACAGTGGGTGTATGCCCTGGGTCCACACTAGATAATTTCTTGAGGGTGTGGTTGGCAACTTTCCTTCTCTGTCTTAGCTTTTCCAAAGGTGACTGACATTCAGTGAAGGTTGATAGATTTAAGATATTAAAGTCCTCATTGAAATTTTTCTTTTTCAGGATGGACTTTTTCTTAGATGGTCTAACATATGATTTATAGTCACATTTCTAAAAAGGCAGTGCAAACTAGTGTAGTTGCATGTAACTGTCGATGGTCCTGTCTCTTAACGGAGTCAACCTCAGGTGCATTCTTCCTGAGTCACTGTAGCTTTATCACCTTCTCCTGGGAGGCCCAGGACACATGTTCTCATTTTTCAGGGTTATGGTGACATGGACATGAATTTATAGTTATACAAGTACAAAAAACATCATACTATATATAAACACAGCATTTTATAATTTTAAAAGTGCTTACTTTTAGATAAAAACATGTTAAAGAAATTTTTAGTTGCTAAGGTCTAAACAATATCTGTGTCTCCTTTTTCATGCTAATCTGGTGGAGAAAAGGATTATGGGAAACAGCAGATTCAGCGGAACATATATATAATGAAGTTTTTATTTAAATTATACCCAAATTTTCTTTCAAGTTAATTAAAACAATAATTTTCCATTTCCTTCTCACAGTGCATTATAATATTGAGAATGTCTTTTCCTCATTTCACATTGATAATTACATAATATGGATATGCCATATATTTTTGGCAACTAGAAAGTGGCAGTCTTATTGCTGGATATCAGGTCTTTAAAATTTTATACCTTTTCCTTTTTCTAAAAAAATATTGTTTGTATGATAATCATATCTTGAAGATTAGGAAAATTTTTAACAAGAGAACTAGCCCAATGCTTATTATTTATTAGTACTCATAGTAATAGCAGTATATGAACATATTCAAAGTCTCAGTGAGTTTCTGAGTTTTCTCTTTCTAATAAACAGGGAAAAAAACCTTACATAGAACACTGCTGTGTAAAACCAGTGAAAACCAAGTGCTCTGTCTGAAGCTGCAAGGGGGGCTGGGCCAAAGACCATGTCAGTGGTGGGGCGCCTTCTCTGCATCTCAGAGAAGCTGTGGCTTCCTCATCAGATTAAACAGAATCTCTTTATACGTCGAGCTCTTTTACTTGTATAGTAAGCCATTGACTTCTGCAGCTTTAGCATTTATAATATTGTTGATCCCTAAGTGATGAGACATAATGTAAATTTCTGTGGAAATTCCAGTTTGAATCTGATGCGCCCAGGTGCCGCTGAGTCTGAGCCCTTGACTTAGCTGGTGTTAGATCTCAGTACAGCTTTATTTACTGTGCTCTGCTTGTCATAGGTATCTGTGCCTCTGAAGAAGTGAGTAAAACCAAAAGTCTAAGCAGATCCCACTGCTGCAGTTGATGAAAGTAAAGAAAGAATGAAAACAATGTAGGAGTGTAGTCATTCTTAGCTAGAGATGTAAGGTTGGAATAAATTAAAATCTGGAAGGTAATGTTCTTGTTTTCAAGTTCAGTGGTAAATTCATAGATATTCATTATATTACTGAGTGAATCAATAAAGTAAAGTGGGGCCACAAATGGACCAGTGATGAGGAAACTTATTTTTGGCCCAGTTTTGTGCCTTGACGTCTATGTAGTGAGACCGTGATTTGCCACATTCGCGTGACCCACATCGTATGCTTGATGGGAAACAAAGAAAGTTGGTTTCAGAAAACTTTCTATTTAGTTCTCTAGCTAGTACTGAAAGTACTCCATTCAATGAAGGAGAAAACGTTATTGAATCTTGAAGAGATGGCTCTCTTACTGGTAATGTTATGAATGGAATACATCTGGCTTTCAACAAAAATGTCAGTTCTTAGAAAATCATTAGTCTGTAAACATTTATCTGAAATTACAGTGGGGAACTATTAATTCATGTGGCTGTTAACTCACTTTTATCATGAGAGAAGTTTGACTTGGAAATTTTAGGAAGTGTTTTTTCTTGCATAAGGTCAAGTTGGCAGTGGAGGGACCCTCAGCTCACCCTGCCATAGAGAAGCACTTTCTTCTGAGTGAAGCGGCTCTTAGAGGAGAAGGGTTGGGAAACCAACAGCTGTTCCTCTGGTGGAGCTGCCATCACAGAGAGGCGCATCTCAGGAAGGACCCTGCTCTCACCGGGGATTTGGGTGGCCTGGGGCTGACCTCGCCTGCTGAGTCCTGGTCAGCCTCCAGCAGTATCTGAGAAAGAAATCGGGATGAGCTCTGTCCTAGGAATTGGAGGCCTTTTCATCCCAAGGTGAAAGGTGCTACTTTCAGTCGAAATAGCTTCATCTTGAATGCCTGTTTAAATGAGTGCGCTCCACTTCACAGGTATTTTTCCCAGTTTCCACCACTGGTTTCATCTGCCCTTCTGCTGACTTGCTGCTGAGGCCCCAGCAGAGCAGTGCTAAGGACATTGCAGAGTGTGCCACCTGTCTCTGTCTGCGCAGGCCTCTAGGGTCTCCATCTTCCTCTTGTCCTGCCTCTGGAGACAGGTCAATGTGACTAAGGAATGATGTTCTGAAATAGAATGTAGAGCTCATTTTTTTCCTTATTGGAAGAACTCATAGCTTTGTTAACGATTTTAGACTGTATTTATAGAATCACTGAGATTCTTAAGGGGTTACCTAATTTTTTTAAAACACTTTACCACCTTTATGAGGGAAGGTATATTCTATGAGGCTTTCTAAAGGTCTCAGTTCATATGCCTTGCAAATGTCAGTGACTCACTGTGTTTAATTTGCCCTAACACCAGGTAGCTTATTGCAGAGCAGTACAGAATTTTGGATTTTACAGAGAACCTCTACATTTCATAGATGTGAAAACCATTTCAGAGAGACTTGATCTAGACCATCTAGATATTCAGAATTTTGGCAATTAAAGAATGGTCTGTGTCTACAAATTTTATAATTTCATTGCATGCTTCTTTGGGAACAGGAGAGCTATGAGTCCATTGTTCTTTGGTAAAGCTTTGCTCTTTCATGGGTGATCTTTGGTAGTTTTGCATGTAATGCTTAGTATCTTCTCAGCGCCTTTAATCTTAGTAATTGATGGTAAATTTTGTACAACTTAAAGTATCTATGAAAGATAAATTCTCCCCCCTTTTCAGGTGCTTATTGATAAAACATATATAAAATTAGAAAACTCTGAGTGTATTTGTTTAAATTAAACAAGAAAAGTTTGTTTTTAGTCTGAACATATTGCTGTAAAACTTTTACAGTCATGCAATT
>NC_143142.1:87695000-87712500 GCF_059928025.1 Delphinapterus leucas
GAGAAAGCTGGTGTGCAGCAACAAAGACCCAACTCAGCCAAAAGTAAATAAATAAAAAAATTTAAAAAAATGAAGCAGAAACAAGAAACAAAAAGACTGGAAGTAGAAAGAATTCGGGACGTATTTACAATAGAGGTAAGGAGAGAGCCTGTGCTTTCGTGCTGGGTATACATACTGGAAAATTCAGATGACGAGTACTTTCTAGGACTCTTCCCTCCTGGAAACATGCTGGGGCATGCTGGTAGAGTCAGACAGAGGCAAAGCGCAGAATCTAGGGGTTAGTACTAGGCTTGGCCACCATTCCAAGAGACTCGTGTTCCCGGGGTGGAGAAATTCTCACGTGCAGGCTGCAACATACAAGCTAGAGATCTGGTCAGGTGAGACCCCCAAAGAAAGCAAAGTTAGAAATAAATATATTGTTAAACAACCAGGTTAGGTACCAGATTACCTTCTTTTGTTTTTGTTTTTAATATTATCCCATTATTTTTCATTGTGAAGTTAGGAAACTGAAGTGCAGAGATTTTTGGCCAACTTTTACAAATATTTGGCAATACCAGATGCTGTAGGAAATGAAATACACTAAAGATGTTGAAATTTGGCCCTGCTCAAACTAGTCATATTTCCATTCTCATATTGTATACCCAGGACTCAAAATTTGAGATGATTTCATCTCCTTTGTTCATTTCTCAACTTCAGCCTTAACAGATCTTGAAACCTTGCTTGATGTGAGATATATAGATATAGATATTTACCTATCTCTCTATCTATCTAGACATATGTGTGTCATCTAGCTGCATCTCTCCCTCTCTTTCTCTCCAAAGAGATGAAGATATAGATGTAGATATATAGATATATAGAAGTCAGTTAACTTTCCATCTGCTAATACGTAGACAGAGAGAGAGAGAGTGAGAGAGAGGAGAGATGTTAGAGGTGGAGATAGATGATGGAGATATAGGTATAGGTAGAATTATAGAGATAGAAATCTATCATCTATCTTTCTATCTATCCCTACAGCTTCCCAAATCAGGAGTTTGTGAATCCTTCCAATTCTAAGATTACGTGGATTGCCTCCATAGGTTATCTATGAGAAACTTTGTTTCCTAAATAAATAAAAGGTTGGCAAATTACCAAACTTCTTGCCTAATAAAATGAATTCTAAGAAACTAACAGCACACGTGTAGATGTGCTTGTAGATTGTGTGAGTGTAAGATAGAGAGAATGATAGATAGATGATAATAGATAGATAGACATATGATAGCTAGCTAGCTAGACGGATAGATAGATGATAATTGATAGATAAATAATAATAATAATAGACAGGTAGATACACAGATAGATAGATAGATGAACATAGATAGACAGCAGATGAGTTCCTCTTCCAGATACACTAAAACACTAACCTTTTCAGGAACTCAACACACTCTCTTCCTTTTTATGTCAGACACATTTTCCATCAGCTCACGCCTCTGCTCCTGTTCATCTAGTGAATGCCCGGGACCCTGTGCTCTTTCGACACAGCAGACACCCTCTGTTCTGTGATCTCTTAGGATCTTGTGATCTCTGACACACACATCTTCTGTGTTTTTTTTGTAACACTTTTCTCAACACGTGGTAACTTTTCATCAAATTTCTCTCTCTCGCTGGTCTGTGAGCTCCTTGGGAGGATGGACCAGTGTCTGAATATAGAAGGGACACAAGCTGTTAATGCGAAGAAGGAAGAAAAAGTGGAGGAAGTAAAGTCTGTCGAGAATTGTAATACTAGAGAAAAACAACCATGTTCATCTTCTCATCTTTCTTTCTAGTTTTTGCCCATATGGACTTATTACATATTCCCCCCAATAGCATTATTCAATGTTATTTGAATTATTCTCCATTTAACAGTGGCTCTATCATCTTCATAAAGGTTTTTAATCTCTACATATTATTTGATTGAATAGAATTGATTTAACTGTTTTCCAACATTCGAATGTTCAGATTATTTCAAAGAACCAAAGAAGTTCTTTTCCACTTCAAACTCTTCATTTTATTGGCTTATTTCTTTAGGAAACAATCCCAGGTGTTAGAGAATTACAATTCAGGCTACTAGCAGTTTGACTGCACAGTGATGGAGAACAGGGGCTTTGATTTAGACAGGCCCGGCATCTCCATTTACTTGCTGTGTGATACCGAATGAGGTACTTAACCAATCGAAACCCCAATCTCCTCACCCACACGAGCAGGATAATATTAGTACTAAACTCTTAAGCTTGTGAAAATTAAATGAGATGATGCATGTAACTAATCACACAGTCCCCATGCTTAGAAATTATTCAGAAAATGATAGCTATTTATAAGACAGTACTTTATAGAAGGACTCCACCACTTACACTGCTGCTGCAATGACTGCACAAAGCCATCCGGGATTTTGCCAGAGTGATGGACTGGAATAAGGCTGCGCAGAAGGGACCTGGCTCAGTGCCCTGTATTCCTGGTCATGACAGATCGATGGCCCCCACTTGACTGTATCGAAGCATTTCGCGTTCATTCACATTGTGAATCAGAAACTCTCAGGGCGCTTCCAGGAAAATGCATTTTCTACAAAATGCCTAACAATTTATTTTACTTGCTTGTGGCAAATATTTATTGTACCTGCCATTCCGTACAGAACAAGATTGAGATCTGTAAGCGGAAGAAGAAAGGTGGCTTCTCAGCAAGGTTTGCTCTTGTTTTGTTTGTTTTTCTGGCTTTATTGAGACATAATTGACACGTATCATTGCGTAGGCTTAAGATGTACAACGGGATGGTTTGATGTATACTGTGAAATGATTACCATAATAGCATTAGTTAACAACTCCTTCGCCTCATACAGTTAGCAGTGTGCGTGTTGAGAACATTTAAGATGTACTCTTCTAGCAGCTTTCAAGAATATGACACAATATCGTTTACTATTGTCACCATGCTGTCCATTGATTCCTGGAGCTTACACCTTTTATGACTGGAAGTCTGTAGCCTTTGCCCAGTGTCTTCTTATTACCCCCCCAACCCCTGGCCCCCCGCGACCACCAGTCAACCCTTTGTTTCTGAGTTCATCTACTTCAGATTGCATGTATAGGTGGTGTTACACAGTAGCTCGTGTAACTCATAAATAAATCTCACCTGTGCTTGCACTTGACCGTTCTTGATATACTTTTCCATCTTTTCTGCTCATGAACCCTCTCTGCTCTCCTGTGAGGCATTTTGATTTTCTCGTTTGACAGGAGAGAATATTGAAGCCCCAAAAGATAAAACAACTTTCCAAGGTCACTAAGTTAGAAGATGGTGCATCCTTTCACAATGCAGCTTGAGTAGAAAAATCAAAGAAATTGTATTAATTTTTAGCCCACTGTGTCATAGAAACCAGACACTTTTCATTAACTACTATTCATGCACAGGGTCATTTCATGAGCCCTTACAACTCACTTTGCAATGACAGTAGACTCACCATAATGGGAAGAAAACTGGAAAATAATTTTTGGTTGGAGTTGTTTCCACAACAGTTGATAGAAATGTCCAGGGCCAGTTTCTTCAACCTGAGGAGGGTGACAGCAAGAGAGGTCTGTAAAATGAACGACTGAGCAGCTTTTGTTGTTCCTCTCAACTTTGACTTCCTGTGAATCCTCAATTCATTCCTAAACAGAAACTTCAATAAAGCAAGCCCACATTCTAATTTTATGGGGTAAAAAGTAGTAAATCCTAACAGCAACACTAGTTCTTTATGTTGAAGATATCTTGTCTGTGGTATCTTTAGATCAATATCACAGAATAGAATAGAATGTAGGCAGGAATGACCCCAGATGATGAGAAACGTTAGTTAGAATAAAGTCCCTGAAACAAGGCTGAGTGGTTTTCCCTGTGCTGTGTTTACTAAGACAGGCGAGTGAGGTCATACATTTTAGAAAGATCTCTAGCACTGAGAATTGAAACTTAAGAAGGGTTTTAACCAACTCAATTAACTGGAAACATCTGTTGATAAAAGTCTTAGTCCATTCAGGCTGCTGTAACAAAATTCCATAGCCTGGGTGGCTTATAAACAGCAGACATTTATTTCTCACAGTCCCGGAGGCTGGAAGTCCAAGGTCAAGGTGTCGGCATGGCCACTACCTTCTCACCTTGTCCCCACAGGGTGGAAGTGACAAGCTCTATGGGTCTCTTTTATAAGGGCACTAATCCTACACATGAGGGCTCCACCCTCACCACCTAATCACCTCCTAGCACTATCATATGGAGGGTTAAGCTGCAACATGTGGATTTCGAGGGAACACACACACTCACACCACAGCAACAAATACACTGAATTTCTTGAGTATTTTTGGTTTAGAATGTTTCATTGTATTGTTCATTCATTCATTCATTTTTTATGAATTCATTTTTATTATCTTATTCTATTGTTTCTATTTCTCTGCTCTAGTTTATTAATCCCCCTATCCTTTTTTTTCTTTTTTTTAATCATGGTGCTTACATGCTGACAAAGCAGTCCGTTTCTTGCCTAATTTTATAAACTGTTCAGCCGTGCCCCTATTCACTGTTTTCTCTTAATTATGTATTCTTGTTAACCTCCATATGCAATCAAAGTTACAGATTGCCATTGACACAGTATTAATTAAAACATATAATTTATGACATTGGAGCTTGAAATTAATAAGTGACAACACAATTACATGGTTTGCCTAATTGTCCTTCAGTAATATAAAGATTGACATTTGAAGCTGTATTAGGAGCTAAAAGCACTCATAAACTCACAATAGCTTTGAAAGTAATCACAAGAGAGTCTAAAGAAACCAGCCCCATTTCAAGGGACAGAACACTGGGCAGTTTAGTGGGAGGGCAATTATCTTTTCTCTTTTTATTAACAGTTTAAATCTATGGGGGGGAAGTTCATTTTAATAATTAAAAAGTAGCTTGTATTATATTTAATTTGTGTTGTATGAAACTTTGAATAAATTGTAAACACAGCCCTTTGTCCTCTGGGTGTCTTTAATATCATCTTTGTTACTTTCTATGTTCTTTTAGTTTCCTTCTCCACATTACTTTTTACATGATCAGATTGAAGAAATTCTACACATGTTCTGTTTCTGACTTATGACCTTCAAATCCGGTAATTTGACATTGTGTCACCATCCATTCAGTGCACGGTCTTACTCTCTAGAATATTTCTCATGACACCAAAATAAGTCAGGACTTGTATGCATTGCTTAGATCAGTACTAACTCAGCCAAGCACAGCTTTTTACTGAACTTAGAAATGGTCTTCCAAAGGAAAACATTCTCATTTAAATATCACGATAACACAGGTGGTTCAGCGGTGCACTTTTGGAAAAGCTCATAAATACAGAGCCAGTAGTGATTTCACTGGGTCCAAAGAAAAGAACTATTTCAAAACTAAATTCATAATTCAAAGTTTTTGTAAAAGTTTAGAATTTGGAAATTGAGTCAGAAAAACCAATTTTTTCCTGATATTTAAAAAAGCATATGGTGGGAAAGCAATTTTTATAATGTCAATGAGTTATCAACAAATACTTTGGGTTAATATTTATTTTATCACACATAGAGTAAAATATATTCACAACATACGTGCATATGTTGTGTGTGTGTGTTTCTGTATGTGACACATGCATGTTTCCTTTAGTTTTGGAAAAGCACACGATATTGACTTTGGAACTCAATGCTACGGTACAAATTATAGCAAACATCTCCTTCAACTTTTTAGAAGTTTTCCCTAAAAATACTCACATTAAGAAAATAAAGAATTGGATGGCTCTGGACTGGATGCAGAATCAGGTTGCTTGGAATCGAATCCTGGACCTACTGCTTTGATGTGGTTATAGACAAGACCAAAGTGCTCACCAGATAAGTATTAGTGGAAGGTTTGGTTTCAATTGAATTTATAAAGCTTTGTCTTTATTTTCTATAAAAAATTATTAATGTACATTTACTTTTATTTAATCAATTCATTAAGAATCTTTCAACAAAAATTTTAATAATAAATGTACACACTACTATATATAAAATAGGTAACCAACAAGGACCTGCTGCACAGCACAGGGAACGCTGCTCAATATTCTGTAATAACCTAAATGGGAAAATAATTTGAAAAAGAATAGATACATGTATACGTATAACTGAATCACTTTGCTGTACACCTGAAGCTGACACAACGTTTTTAATCAACTATGCTCGAATATGAAATAAAAATTAAAAAGATATTTGAGGACTTCCCTGGTGGCGCAGTGGTTAAGAATCCGCCTGCCAATGCAGGGGACACGGGTTCGAGCCCTGGTCCCGGAAGATCCCATATTCTGTGGAGCAACTAAGCCCATGCGCCACAACTACTGAGCCCGCATGCTGCAACTACTGAGCCCGCGTGCCTAGAGCCTGTGCTCCACAACAAGAGAAGCCACAGCAATGAGAAGCCCATGCACCACAACGAAGAGTAGCCCCCACTCGCTGCGACTAGAGAAAGCCTGCATGCAACAACGAAGGCCCAGTGCAGCTAAACATTAAAAAAAAAAAAAAGATATTTGAATAATAAACCTGATCAAAAAAAGAAAACATGTGAGAATTTCATCTCTGCGTAGTTAGCCAAGAGAAATGAAAACATATGACTACGTAAAGAATACAGCTCAGAAACAAAAGGGTATGGTCTACTTTCACGCAAAAACAAAAAACAGAAACCAAAAACCCCACCGAAACACAGGGGCAAATCTCAGAAACAATCGTCTGATTGGAAACCTCTTACTTAGAAGGAAATATATACTGTTTTTGTCTTTTATCGGAGTAGAGTTGCTTTACAATGTTGTGTTAGTTTATACTGTACATCAAAGTGAATCAGCTATACGTATACATATGTCCCCTCTTTTCTGGATTTCCTTCTCATTTAGGTCATCAGAGAGCACTGGAAATATATACTGTTAAATTTAATTTATTTGGAATTCTAAAACAGGCCAAAGTAACCTGTGATAGAAATAATCAGGACAGCAGTTGCTTCTGTGGGGATCAGGGGCAGGTAACAACCAGGAGAGAGCAAGAGATAACCTGGGGGGATGCGGGTAATGCTCTACATCTTGATAGGGTCTGAGTGACCCAGGTCTATGCATTTGTCTTAGTAAATCTGCATTTAAGATTAGTGAACTAGGGACTTCCCTGGTGGTGCAATGGTTAAGACTTCTCCTTCCAATGCAGGGGGTAAGGGTTCAATCCCAAATATTACCTCAAAAGAAAAATACAATTGTAAGCATATAATACATTCTAGTTAATGATATAAATGCTGAAACATTTATGTGGAGGTGTATCAATGCCTTCAAGTCACCTTGAAATGCTTCAAAAATAAGATGACTCTATGGATAGATGTGTGGTGAAACCAATATCGTAAAATGGTAGCAGTACAATCTAGGTGGTGGGTGTCTATGTGATCACTATGTTTTTTCACCTTATTTGTATTTTTTAAATGTTTCATAAGAAAGTGTTTTTTTTGTTTGTTTTTTTGTTTTTTGCGGTACGCGGGTCTCTCACTGCTGTGGCCTCTCCCGTTGCGGAGCACAGGCTCCGGACGCGCAGGCCCAGCGGCCATGGCTCACGGGCCCAGCCGCTCCGCGGCATGTGGGATCTTCCCGGCCCGGGGCACGAACCCGTGTCCCCTGCATCGGCAGGCGGACTCTCAACCACTGTGCCACCAGGGAAGCCCCATAAGAAAGTGTTTGAATAAAAACAGTAAAGATATAAAAATTGTCTCTGATTCGTGGGGTACGGTTCTCATGGATTATAAGCTGTATTTAAGTATATAAATGCTGTCCCTTCAACATAAGTTATTCTTATCTTTTGACTAATTTATGGATCATTTTGAATTGCCATGACACTAAAAAAGGAAGGAGTTACATGCTTTTGCAGACACTTGACAGGAAAACACATAAAGCATTCACTTCCTCCAAATTTACTTTTCTTCTTTAATGCACTATCACTATACAGAGATAAAACCATTAAAAATAAGTTAGAATAGAAATTTACTTAATATAATTACAATTTTTCTTTCTTCATCCAATGTCTATTCAGTTGTGCTGAGTTTTAGATTTTGTAAGCCTTACCAGGAAGCAAACCTCCACTGGAAGTCTCAGAATAAGGATGAAAGAAAGCACACCTAAGAGATATGTGATTCGATCTTTTTTTTTCAGACCCATTCACTCTTAAATAATTTTAGTGCATAAGTGAAAATTAGATTTTCCTTTGTTGGACCACAAATCCAGTTTTCAAAAAGTGGGGGACTAGTGCGGGGAGAGCGCCTTGTGTGTTTTTATTTCCTCTTCAGTGAGGGCTGGAGATGAGAGTGGTAGAGCGCTACAGGCGGGGATTTAGGTGAGCCCCGAGAGTTAACGAAGGGACTTCCCAGGGTTTCGAACATCATAGACAAGAACGACATTCGCACGCCTTTCCCACAACATCTTTCAAAATACAAGCCCCAGCATTGCTCATTTGCCTATGAAATTGTAGAAACGTAGTGCTTGTCGGGGCCTGGGGTCCATTGGAGATCCAGGGATAGTAGTTAAATGCCTTTCAGCTACTGGCCAAGTAGAAATGCCAAGGTTAGGTATACAAATATAAATATATACATATGTGTATATGTATATACAGATACATGTGAGTGGATATTGAAATAGAAGGATATGTTTGCATTAAAGAAAGTAAACTTTCTCCATCCTCCCTTCCTTTTTTCCCCCTTTTTTCCTAAATCATTAAGAAAATTAAGTGACACTTTCTAGAGTCTGGAATCGTGAATGTCTTCATTACATTCAGCCATATTTCTTCCCTTTCCCCACATCCTTCAGATTCGCACTAGTTGTATTCAGCTAACTGAATTCAAACTGGTTGAGAAGAAAACAAACCATAAACAATTTGACTTTGCACTTTTGTTTTTCCTTTTTGAATCTGAGCTAAATACCGAGTCATAACAAAGAGGTCCTGGGGTTGGAGGAATGGGCATTATTACTTTATTAGCCATGTGCTTACCGCTGAAAGGTGGACAGCAGGCACTCTTCCTCACCTCTGCTTCTTTTGCTCTATTTTATGGTCGAGAGAGGCATTTGCACCCACAGGGCAGTGGTCCTCTACACTGAGGTTTGGTTTTCTATGGTATCAATATGCCCCAAGGCAGTTTACGTGGTAGTCCTACGTGAGGTTCATTTTGGTTTCTTCTTCTTGAGGTCCATAGAACCGCTTGCCACGTTGGTGAAATTATCAGCCACTGATATTTTAAATATTGCTTCCATCTCTCTCCTCTCGCCTCCCTTTCTGGGGCCTCAGTGACGTGCTTATTAAATCTCCCTATGGTGGTTGTTGGGTTTTCCCTGTATGTCCGTCCTTTCTCTCTGTGTGCTTCCATCTAGACACTTCCTATGCCCTTGAACTGAAATTTACTTAATTTTCATTGTTTTAATTAAATGGTTTGAATTTGCTCTCCTTTGCTATCTGTGATCTGCTCTTAGCCACATGTGTGGAAGTCTTCAGCTCAGTTTTAGTGTTTTTTAGTTTTCAAATTGGATTGATTTAATTCCTCTGGTAAAATTCTCTAACTTTTCATTTTTATCCTTGTTTTTGGGGGGGGTAGGGTGCGCCCTGTGTGGCCTGCAGGATCTTAGTTCCTCGACCAGGGATCGAACCCGTGCCTCCTGCAGTGGGAGCGTGAATTAACCACTGGACTGTCAGGGAAGTTGCTTTTCAGTTTTGTCTTGAATATATAATCATAACTGATAGTTGGGTGACTTGTGCATCTGTTTCTATTGTATGATTTTTTTTTTTTTTAATCTGCTCATGCTATTTGGCCCTGTTTTGGGAGCATATGTGGTAATAGTGAGCTGAATGCCTGAAATATTTAATAAAAGATTGCAGCATTCTGGGCTTCGCTGGTGGTGCAGTGGTTGAGAGTCCGCCTGCCGATGCAGGGGACGCGGGTTCGTGCCCCGGTCCGGGAAGATCCCACGTGCCGCGGAGCGGGTGGGCCCGTGAGCCATGTCCGCTGAGCCTGCGTGTCCCGAGCCTGTGCTCCGCAACGGGAGAGGCCACAGCAGTGAGAGGCCCATGTACCGCAAACAAACAAACAAACAAATAATAATGATTTGGGCAACGTTTTCAGAAAATGCAAGAAAAATTAATGCAAAAAAAAAAATCCCTGATGAAAGAAACCATCAAATTTTTAAAGAAAGGTTAGATTCCACCCTGTAGTTGCATGACCCTCCTCTCTGCCCCATCCCAGCCCTGGCCCTGGGGCCAATGAGACTATAAGAACAAGTGGGTGGCCTACATTGTTTGCTGATTCAATTTTTAAAAATATTGCATTAAAGTATTGTTTGTCTTGATTACTGAAGGTTTTTGAGGGTCGATTCCCAGGGCCTTTTGGTGCCCCCTTAAATTTTGTGCCGGGATCAGCTGGGTCCCAGTGCTGGTGGCGGTGTGTGTCCTGGAGTCTTACTGGGGCACCACGTGGCCTCCAGTTGCCTTCTCTAGCCCAAGGGCAGGGACGTTTCTCCCCGCATACTGGGGTCTCCTGCCGGCCCTGGCCTGGGAGGGATGCGGGGTGTGGGAGCTCCCTCCCTCACTGGCAGAAACCAGGATTTTAACGCAGCAAGACGCAGGGCTGGAATCTCCGTGGGGTGTGACATGATGCCTGGGGCACTTTCGGAGACCCCTCCGGCTGTCCGCGTGGAAACCGGGGAGCTGCACCGTCTGTGCCAGTGCTTCAGGCAAAAGGAGCTGGTGATTTGGACCTGGGGTGGGGCTGGGAGACCCCTGGGGAGGACTTGGAACAGAGTGGGGAAGTGCGGATACCTGTGGAGACGATAGGCTTGTTAACGGCGTGGATGAAGTCGTGAATGACGCCGTGCATGGGGAGGAGGGTCCCGGGTTGTGACATCGTGCCCTTGGGCGAATGGAACAGTTCTCACCATCTCCTCGCTCCTTCCTGCTTGGCCAAGGCCACTGCCCTGAATTCCTTCTGTTTGTTCAAGAACAGAGGTGGATGCCACCACTGTCCTGCAACAGTTCACCAGGATGGGTCCGAAATCGGGAATTAATTTCAAACCCTATTGTTTGTTTTTAGGGTCCTAAAGCAAACGTAAGACCATCCTAAGTTTTCTGCTCTCAGCAAAACGGCTAAATTCACTTATCCGAAGTATTTATGAAGGGAACAGTGGACGAGCTGCCCCCAAAAGTATTTCGATGCTTTTCAAGCAAGCTGAAGGTTAACTTCCACGGAGGTGATTCTGGAAGTGAAATTGTAACGTTAGTACAATAAACAAGAAATGCATTTAGACTTTGAGTGATTCAGATGTTAAGAATTTAGCCCTGATGTCTTTGGAGGTTGGAAGAGGGGATTTTAACCAGCTCCCATCTGGCTTATTCTGCTGAGCTGGGCTAAGACAAAGCTGGTATGTTCCACATGCCTGTCTGTTGGGTGAAATGGTTCCAGGTCCATCACTGCTGGCTGCTAGACAGGCTGGTGTCACCTTGAACAGGAGGACCCCCTACCCGGACCGTCTCTCCTATAAATCATGTCATCTATCCATAACTAGCAGGTTGGATGTGAGGTTTGGTTTCCTGGGTGTGACGTCACTTGCATGCTAACAAACAAGACAGAAAGAAAGAGGCAGGTCCCCGAGTCACTGTGATTTAGCTTTTTAAAAAGATCATTGCACCCTGCAATCTTTTAGAAAATCGGAACGAATGCTGACAATTTTATTTTCTTCCAGCATTTTCAACTCATGAAGCTTCTAGGGGAAAATATTCACCCTGAAATTCCAATTGCTCCAGAGCCACACAAAATTGAGTAAAATTCTATCGAGTAAAATAACTGTTCCTGACTATCCAGTCACACAGACACAACAAGCAAACGGTCCTCCAGTTGGCACTTGACTGTCAGGGGAGGAGAAGAGAAAGGAAACAAACGCAGGGAACTTCCTTGTGGATGTGTAGGAGGCAGTGCCACAGTGAGCATTTTCACCAGTGTCCATTTCAGTGTCTCTACATCTCAGCCCTTTGTATGGTTCCCACGAAGAAGGAAGATGCAACAAAGACTTCTTATTCTGTAGAAATAAAAGTTTCCAAATTTGGAGGAACATCAACACAGCAGAGTCATCGTATTTGATAAGACCCGTCATTTCCATTGTCTGCTTCCTCCTCCCTTCCTTCCCTCCTCCCTTCCTTCCCTCCTTCCTTCCCTCCCTCCCTCCTCCCTCCCTCCCTCCCTTCCTTCTTTCTTTTCTCTTCCACGCAAACTGCAGAGATCAATACTCCCCTGAAAAGACAAAAATGAAGACAGAAGCAGCTGTAAGCAGCCTTGTATTGAGGCTCCAACCCTGATGAATAATGTTGCTGTCATAACAGCGGGGATAATTTAATGCTGGTACGTGACATGATAAATCGCTTGTCAGACGTGGGCAGCGGTGGAGTCGACGGAACTGCCCATGACAAGTTCTGAAATATTAATCTTCCGCGAGGCCGAGGCAGCGCTCAGAGGCAGATGGGCAGGAAGGCCAGCTTCAGGAAGGAGCCAGAGAACACAAAGTTTTGCTGTTGTTTTTGCTTAAAAGCATTTCATCTGTGAAGCAACATCTCAAAGGTGTCAGGATGACTCCATGTTAGAAAATATGTCTGAATCTTTTAAATGACTGAGAACCTGTATCACTGAGGGCATGAAACTTGGCCTTTCTTCTCTTTTCTTTCTCTCCAAAGTTTGTTTTTACTCGTCAAAATTTGATTTACCAGAGGCATGTTAGAGTTTAAATATCTTACTATAGGGATGAATTAATATGCCTTCTTTTTCCTGCTAATAACCTGAGGCTTATGAAAGGATGCGTAGAGTTTAATATATAAGACAATTAGCAAAAATATCTTTATAGTCTAGTCTATCCAGTGATGGGGATGGATTTCCATTTTATGTATTTGTAATGTAATATTGACAGTTAAGGTGGAACCCATTGGTTTTTAATCTCATCTTGGTCTAAATGCAATTATCACACAGGAAATCAAACTTTACCTATTAGATATATTCTAGAGGGCAAGGGAAAGGGAGCATAGTGGGAGGGGAAGAGTGGTTAAAATAAAATTACTTATTTTCTGCCTTTTCCCACAAAAGGATTTGGAATGACTGAGAGGAATATGTGTGATAAAAACTGAAATATATAAGTAAAAATGTTCCTTAAAAGGGGGAAGGAAAATAATACCTTTGACTATGTATTTTCCATTTCTTTTTTTTTTTCGGTTGTGGGCCTCTCACTGTCGTGGCCTCTCCCGCTGCGGAGCACAGGCTCCGGACGCGCAGGCTCAGCGGCCATGGCTCACGGGCCCAGACGCTCCGCGGCATGTGGGATCTTTCCGGACCGGGGCACGAACCCGTGTCCCCTGCATCGGCAGACGGACGCTCAACCACTGCGCCACCAGGGAAGCCCTTTTCCATTTCTTATATATGTCTTATGCATTTTCTCTGCTGCTAAGAGCTTTGAGCCAGTGTCTATGAATATTAAAAATCAGTGCAAGGGAATACAGGGTAGGGAAGGAGAGCTCACACTTTTAGAAGGTGGTAGGAGTTTTAGGGGCCGCAGAGACAAATCGTGCCTCTGAGGGCCTGGATTTACCTGCGTATGGGCCGAGCCCTCCAGGTGCTCCATCTCATCCCGCCTGCGGGCTGGGTACCGGGGCTTTGCTGCGCCCCGTCCTTTACTCCAGCTAAGGAGACGTTTCTAAGACGGCCGTGACGATTATGTCTCCATGCTTTAAACACCAGGAAATCAGCTGAATTCCATTTGAAGGTAGATTTACTTAAAGGCCATCTCAGATTCTTTCAGAATAGCTCAGGCCTCCCCACTGAACCCCTGCCTGCCCTAACCAGCCTGGAAGGTTGTGGAAGGAAAAAGGCGATGGATTTTCTCTTGGTGGCGGCATCTCTGCTGTCAGTGCAGTGGCGCTGCTTCCCTCGCAGTGTCCGCGTCTGTTCCGCAGGTCGAAGGAGTCGTCCTCTCCCACGCTGAAGATGCCTGGCCATTGTCCACGGTCCTCGTCTTCTGGGCACAGTGCTGACCCAAACTTCCAAATATGGTCGCTTCTGTGGGAGCTGAGATTGGCCTCCCGTGTTCCTGCTGCCCATCCCATTTTAATTCACAAATCTGGATTGGATGAAAAAACAAGTTTGGAATTTTGGCCGATTATCTGTGCTATCTCCGGGAGTTTAATTCACCTTTTTCCATTCGGCACCTTATTTGATTCTAATACCAATTACTGTTGGGCTGAACTGATTCCCAAGGCACCAGTGTCTCAGCATGACTGACGAGGGTACTGCTTCTCTAAGCACAAATTGACCTGGGTGGGTGTCATGAGCATCCGTGGAGGGTCCTAAGAGTACTCTAAGTGTGAGGCCCGCCTTGCAGCTGCAAGTGTGAAAGGCACAGTGAGGAGTCCTCCTTGAGCCTGTATTCACCTCCAGCCTGCATCTCCCTGCGGTTCCATGGCAACGGCACTGCCCCAGACACCCGCTGCTCCGGGCGCCAGGCTGGTCAAGGAGGCCCCACCTGGGCCTCCGGGAGATTTCCACAAATCTGTACAGGAGCAGAGAGAGCAAAGCCGAGCAAGCAGACACCGCTCTGCACCTCTGGACCCTGAGGACATTGAGGTGGTCCTGGTCAGATCCCTGGAAATGTGTATGCAATGCTTTTACGTGGAAACAGAGTCCATTTAGCAGTGCGTTTAACCGTGTCAAGAAAACTCTTTACAAACAGAAGTATAATACTTCTAAGATATTTGGGGAGATGCTGGACATGGCAAGTTTGCAACCCATTTCCAAGACGATGAACCAATCAAATGTTGAAAGCGATATGGGTCTGCACTGCAAAAGTGGGGCAGAGATGTGAACGGTGCATGTACACGCACACGCTCACGTGATACCCATGTCCGTGTCAAAGGGGACCTGAAGCCTGTATCCTTGCAAAGAGCATAGAATTGCACAGTCATTAGGTTTTACCTCTCTCCGACTGAAAGAAGGGAGATATTTGAGAAAACTTCGCTATGACCCTGTCACAGAGCTCAGGGAAATGCTAGATGTGAATCAAGAAAAAGGGTAGCTCATTTTTTATTGGGTCACTGGTGATCACCCAAAGTGGAAGTTTTGGGGAATTTTGCGGAAGGCTGCAGAGGAATTGGACTGGTAGGTTCGGCCCTAAAGTATATCTCGACTCCTTGGTGAGGTTCTAAACCTCTTATGGTTGTCATTGTAAGCCAGCAGCAGATAAAGTGAATGAAAAATGGGACTGTTGTATCAACTCGTCAAATGATTTCATTGCAATGAGGAGGTAGGCTCCCAGATCACCAATTCTGATGATACTAATTGTTCCTGATCTAGGAAGCTGGCACAAGGAATTCTGACACAAGATTTACTGTGCAACATTAGATGCTATTTACTGATAAATGATGGGGCAGTTCATTAGCTAATGTTGAAAAATCATGGTAGACATAACAGAATTATTAGGGCTTGTATAGAAATCCTATTCTATAATGAGTTATTACTTTAAAGTAATAGCAGCAATATGTTACAATTAAGTACCCTGGGAAGGAGCTTTCCACAAGCAAGGTGTCAGTGTTTGAGGGATCCCCTGAACCACTGCTCATTACAAATGAATTCTCCTGGCTGCCATCCATCAAAACTGTACTTTCATTAACTAATTGAGGAAAACAGCAAAGTTGCTGGAACCTGATTACTCTAAGTTATACTGAGTTATAAACCGGGAGCAGAATAACCACGGAGGGTTTTCTTTTCGTTCTTTTCCGTGTTTTTTTTTTTTTTAAGCTATGCTAATGCCAGGGGTGGCTTGCTCACTGGGTCTCAGTTACCGCGATGGCTCAGATACTTATTAGGCGAGCACTTGGTAACTCTCCGGAACAACCACATGGCCCTCCCTGCCCCCATTCAGGTGCCTCTTCATAAAAATCTTGATTATATAAAATGCAGTTAGGAATACTTTCACCAGACCTTAATTTCTGTGCATCAAATTGACTCTTTTTTTTTGCTTTCCTTTGGGTTATCCCTGTTAGAAACGTAAAAAGAAATAAAAAAGGATAGTACAGGACTGATAGAAAACAGGTGACGAGATGGAGACCCATATCTCTATGAGCAAAGGCCTCAGACCCTCAGGGACACAATGAAGCATAAAAATTTTGCATATAGGATTAATTATGTCTGTGTGTTGGACACTTTTGTTCCAAATGGGGCTTTAAGAAATTGATCCAAGTCATTCCAGCTTTCCAGAGAATAAACACATTTATACAATATTGAGCTTAGACAGTAGTTGGTACTTTTTGTGCCCTTGCTGGGGGCCCAGCGCAGTTCTAGCTGGCCACACCTGCTCTCTGCACGTGAAGAGGATCTGCTTTTGCAGGGAGGAAGGACCCCAAAACTCAGGGGTCAAGCTCAAATGCACGCAGCTCACGAGAGGCAGGAGCATCTGAACCCAGACCTGGCTGGACAACCCATGTGGTTTTCCAAGCCCAGTGTTAGCTACTTAGCACATAATCACTGTCAGGCCTTGTGCTTTTGTTGTTGGGAATTTAATTTTGAAACCGGAGTAACAACGTCTGAATCCAATCAGGAAGTACCAGCAATTCCTCTTGTCTCACCGGAGCTGCAGTCATCGTGGACATTCCTGTGGTGTCATCAAAGAACCCAAGAGAGCACATCGATGGTTTCTATCAGATAATATATTTTCGGCTGGTTGATGCCGAGGTGATTTGACAAGGACAACATGTGTGTCCCTGGTTAGAAAGATTGCGGCTTGCATGTGGACGTCTGAATTGATTTGATTTCCAACACCCTTATCTTAAAGTATTTAGGAATAGGGAAGTTTTGTGATTGATTACTGAAAGCCATAAAATCTCTGGGTGACAAAAGGCAGCTGCCACCTCTTCTTCCCAGTTGCTTTTGATACACATAGAATTGTTGTTTTATATTTTAAACACTTTTGAAATACTAGAAATGAGCTATTGACATGTATTAATTTTCGCCTGGAATGAAACACAAGGGATGTTAACATTTATCTGGAAAGTGGACCCCATGTAATAGAAATTAGTTGTGTCATCTTTATGCGTTTCATAATGTGGTTATGAAAGAAATAAAAATCATAGGAGAGCAGTTGAAAGATTTCTAAAACAGCAGAGTCATGTTTATCTGGAATCTGTGATAGATTGCTTCATGTAGATTAACTGTCCAAAGTAAAATTCATAAGTAGGAATCATATATTTACTTCCTTAAATATGGGCTTTCTAATCAGGCATATTAAACCTCCCTACCCGTTTATTGACTAGAAGAGCTTTACACATGTCTCTTGATAAGTATTCCCTGTGCAGTATGCCAAGGATGGTATTGGACTTGGGCTAATTTAGGGTAATAATTAAAAACATATATTGCTTCCCCAGCACAATTCCTCCAAGTTAAAATTATTGAATTTTATTTAAGTTTG